>NC_139520.1:18015051-18105591 GCF_947247035.1 Vipera ursinii | reverse complement strand
CCTTTACACCGACTTTCATTATGTTAAAAAAAAAAAAGCAAACTTTTTAATCTCTTAAACTTGGACTAAGTAGAGTTTTAAGGTTTGCGGAGCGATTCTCCAGCTGAGTGCCGTCTTTTAGATATGCACACCTCCTTGTTGGACATTCATTATCAGCCCTCGTGTTCGTCTTTTATCTATAAGTCCTCTTCAGTGTTCAGCATAAACTACATGGACACCTTTCAGATTGCCATTCCTTCACTCCTGCTTTACCTTAAACAGCATGCAGGGACATCAAAGGAGCAGAACTGGCTTTGATGTTACAAAATGAAAAAAAGAAAAAAGAAAAAGGCCTCGCGATTTGCCAAGACTAGGGGAACTTCTAGCTTTGCTCTCTTTCCCCCCCCACCTCTTCTCTCAAAGTCCAGAAAGGGGTGGGGGGGGGGAGAGAAAAGGCTTCAGACATGTGAAAAGGACACTCTTCCTAATAGGCAGGACAATTAACTGGCCTTCAGAAGTTGTGGGTGCCTCATCGCTGGAGGTTTTTAAGAAAAGACTGGACAGCCCCCTGTCTGAAATGATATGGGGTCACCTGCTCCAGCAGGGGGGGTCAGACTAGAAGACCTCTAAGGTCCCTCCCAGCTCTATTCTGATGAGCAGGGGGTCGGACTAGAAGACCTCTAAGGTCCCTCCCAGCTCTATTCTGATAAGCAGGGGGTCAGACTAGAAGACCTCTAAGGTCTCTCCCAGCTCTATTCTGATGAGCAGGGGGTCGGACTAGAAGACCTCTAAGGCCCCTCCCAGCTCTATTCTGATGAGCAGGGGGTCGGACTAGAAGACCTCTAAGGTCCCTCCCAGCTCTATTCTGATGAGCAGGGGGGTCGGACTAGAAGACCTCTAAGGTCCCTCCCAGCTCTATTCTGATGAGCAGGGGGTCGGACTAGAAGACCTCTAAGGTCCCTCCCAGCTCTATTCTGATGAGCAGGGGGTCGGACTAGAAGACCTCTAAGGCCCCTCCCAGCTCTATTCTGATGAACAGGGGGGTCTTCCAGTCCAGCCTCTTGCTCAAGCCGGAGACCCTGTACCATTTTGACAAGTGGCTGTCCAGTCTCTTCTTGAAAACCTGCAGTGTTGGAGCACCCAACAACTGAGTTGTACGATTGTGCAGCACGAATCATTGGTTAAATTAAAAGGACAGGTTAGGCACCAAGTAGACCCTTGCCTGCTGAGCTTTTGAAACTGAGCAGGGCTGTGTTCCTCCGGACCATCCCAGGGGCCTGATCTGGAAACTCATTCAAAGTTGATAATGTGCACTAAATCTATATGCCCCCTGGGAAGGAGAGAAGATATGCCAAAATATTTACGTCTGAGGATCTAAAAGACTCGTTTCTTGGGAGTTATGCCAGGAATGTACAAGCCGAACACTGGAAACAGTCAGGGAGGAAACATTCAGATAAACATCTTACCAGGGACAATTTCTGCCCAGGGAATCCTATTCAAGCCCCGTTGGAAAAAAATATATGACAAAACGTAGACGTGGATATGCCTTCCAGTTCCACGATTCTTTCAAAGGCCAAAAGGAAACGAAAGGCAATATTAAAAACCAAAAAACCAAAAATTCCAGAGGGGTTTTAAACTTTAGCAAAAGGTCCACCCAGCTCTCTACTCTGAAGGGTAACCGTATTTTGGGCAGTAACTTGAATTCTGGTTCTGCTATTGCCCTCTCTCGACATGCCCTAGTTGTGTTGGCGTTGTTTCATAGAAATGACCCCAAACGACTGTCCTCGTAGACGGCTCCTTCTATCCATCTACCCCATTCTCTCCTCCCAATGTATGAATAAAACATGTCTTGAAAGACCAAAAAAAAAAAAAAGGCTGGGGTGTCACTTCTCTTTCCCTCTGATGAGAATCAATATCATTTTAACAAGTTTGGAGGTTTGGCAGGTATTTCAGGCGCAGTGAAAAATGCCATGTCTCTCTCTTTCTCTCGCTCTTTATTCCGATGGAATTTTTGAAAAAGGATGACAGCGGTTGGAAAAGACGGTTGTTGAAATTCAGGTGTCTCTGACAGGTTTGGCAGCTCGTTCATTGTGACTTTTTATTCCGGAGAGAAGATAGGCATGGATGACTCAGCCGCTTCCTCCTCCTCCTCCTCCTCCTCCTCCTCCTCCTCCTCCTCCTCCTTCTTCTTCTTCTTCTTTTTTTTTTGCCTCTTGCAAATTCACGTTTCCTATACCTCCAAGGCCCTCTGCGTTCCAGTCTTCTATAGGTTTTCAGTTCCTGGCATCCATGCGGTGTTTTCAAGGACTACGGCGGAGTCAAGTGCCGGTTCTAACTCAGTTTTTCTGGGATGGAGAATATCTCGGTCAAATACTGGGGGGGGGAGCAGTCCCAAATATTTGAGCTTTACTTCATTGTGTTAGTCTCCCTTTCTCTCACACACGTGCTGGCCTTGAGAGCTGGCGCAGAGCAGGAATTAAGATGGTAGACTCTCAGCCCAGCCCAAGAAGGACATAGAATCATCCAGCCAAAGTACAATTCTTTGCTTGCTAGCACAGAATCTTGCCAGACTAAACGAATACCTCTCTCACTTTAATGGGTATACCTTGGAAAGGTCATTAAAAGAACAAAAAAATAGATATACCTTGGGGGCTTCTTCTTGTTGTTGTTAGTTGCAAAGTCATGTCCGACTCCTCACGACCCCATGGACAGCGTTCCTCCAGGCCTTCCTGTCCTCTTCCATCTTCTGGAGTCCCTTTAAGCTCACGCCTGCTGCTTCAGTGACTCCATCCAGCCACCTCGTTCTCTGTCGTCCCCTTCTTCTCTTGCCCTCAACCTTTCCCAGCATTAGGCTCTTCTCCAGTGAGTCCTTCCTTCTCATTAGGAGGCCAAAGTATTTGAGTTTCAGCTTCAGGATCTTGGGGGCTTCTAGGGAGTGGATATTCTAACTCTCTTCCTCTGACTCCTGTTCAGCTCCAGGCTGTGCTGCTTCTTGTCTCACCCCCCCACTCCTTGGAATGTGGTCCCTTCTTCCTGCAAAACTGCTACTTCATTATAGTCCTTCACATTGCCTCTTCCTGCTCCTCCTCCATAGGTGCCACCCCTCACATCGACTTAGAACAGCAAGACCAAGATAGTTGAAAGTCACACAGTTTTTTTGAGAAGGTCCTTCATTCCCAACCATCCTATGTATAGAGTTGTTATTTATAGTGGTCTCAGTGGGTTAGGACGCTGAGCTTGTCGATCAGAAGGTCGGCAGTTTGGTGGGTCGAATCCTGAGTGCCGCGTAGCAGAGTGAGCGCCTGTTACTCATCCCAGCTTCTGCCAACCTAGCAGTTCGAAAGCACGTAAAAATGCAAGTAGAAAAATAGGGACCACTCCGGTAGGAAGGTAACAGCGTTCCGTGTGCCTTTGGCGTCCAGTCATGCCGGCCACATGACCACGGAGACGTCCTTGGACAAGCGCTGGCTCTTTGGCTTTGAAACGGAGATGAGCACCGGCCCCTAGAGTCGGAAACGACTAGCACGCATCTGCGGGGGAACCTTTACCTTTTTAATTCAAGAATAAATGCAATAATAATGTAAAAGCTGCAAAAGGGCTGGAAGTCAGCTTGGTCTAGGGATTAAGACAGCGGGCTAGAAACCAGGAGATGGTGAGTTGTAGTTCTGCCTTCGGCACGAAAGCCAGCTGTGTGGCTGGGTGACTTTGAGACAATCATCAGGAGATTGGGAGTTTTAGGGTCACCTTAGGCACGAAAGCCAGCTGTGTGATTTGGGCCAATCACCAGGAGCCGGTGAGGTCTAGTCCTGCCTTAGATATGAAAGCCAGCAGGGTGACTCTGGCCCAGTCCAACCCACCCCACAGGGTTGTTGTGGGAAAAACAGGAGGAGGAAGAAGTATTAGGTATATTTGGCATCATGAGTTATTCATAAATATAATAAAGGTGGGATTAAAAAATATATTTAAAAGTATTTTTTTTTTAAAAAATGTTGTTTTTTAAAATACACTCAAAGTGTATTCATTCATATATCCCACAGTGGAAGAGGCACCAGAAAATCAATTTCTATGTTCTGGACTTTGCTGAAACAGCCCAAACCATGTCCCCTGCTGTGTGCTGTCCAAGGTCTTGATACCAATGGGGAGTTGGCCAAGCTTGATGTCAGAATACAGATTAATAGAGTTGGAGGGGACCTTGGAGGTCATATAGTCCAACCCCCTGCTCAGGCATTTCAGACAAGTAGCTGTCCAGTCTCTTCTTAAAAACCTCCACTGATGAAGTATCCACAACTTCTGAAGGTAAGCTGTTCCACTGGTTAATTGTTCTCGCTTTCAGGAAATTTCTCCTTAGTTCTAGGTTGCTTCTCTCCTTGATTAGTTTCCATCCGTTGCTTCTCATCCTGCCTTCAGGTGTTTTGGAGAATGGGTTGAGCCCCATCTTCTTTGTGGCAGCCCATCAGATATTGGAAAGCTGCTATCATGTCACCCCTAGTTCTTCTTTTCTCTAGATTAGCCGTACTCAATCATGTCAACGATATAGACTTCCAGGGGAGAAGAAAGTTTGCTTAACACTCGCCAATCTTTCCAATGCTTATCTAAAAAGGCTGGGGGTGGAAAAAAGACTCTTCTCCATGAAAAGGACCATGGTTTGTTCCTTACCTATATTCCCAGTGTCAGAAATAAAAGAGCTATTTCCTTCATGTTTTGCTAGCAAATTATCTTGAATTGACCGTGGAAGTCGGAAGACATGGAGTTTTCTTCTCATCTAGCAAGGATCGTTGCATATCCTTAAATAACCATGATGTTGGAAACTGTGGGTTGCCAAAAGAAGGACCAGCCACACCAATATATTTTCAGTCTTATTCAATAGGAATTCTTCTGTTCTTTTTGCATTCTGCATTTATGGCTAGATTTATGCGGCCAAGTCGCTTTCGTAAGCAAGAACAAGAGAAATAAATCCATCTCTTATTCAGGGTTTCATTTCAGAAAAAAAGGTTAATTTGTCATGCATTCTACGAACTTGTTACTTCTGTCCTGTTTTGATTAGTTGGGTTTGTTCTCTTTAGCGAAATATTTTTCTTTTCTCTCTCCAAGACAAATCCTACGGGATTGAAGATGTCTGATGCCATTTTGAAGTCCATGCCAAACATTTGTATTAAACCAGGATTGCAGAGCAGAGCCTACAGAGAAACTGCGACGAGTTCTCCAGAATCCATTTTAACAGGATGAGTTCTGGCACTGTCTGTTTCACAAACTGCTCACTCAGAGCCAAATACTTTAGGATTGTTGTCTCTCCCTCTCTCTCTCTTTTTAAAGGAGTTTACAAAATCAGAATCAAAGGGCACCATCTATCAAAGGCTTGTGGTAACTAAATCCAACAAAAGCAGTGGAAGGGGACCAGGAACAGATAAATTTTTCTAACAGGATTTCACTCTTGTCTTCTTCTTCTTCTTCTTCTCCTTTTTTTTAAATGAGGTTTCTTCTCTTTGGAATTTACTTTGGTATTTCCCCCCCCCCAAGTCTATATAGAATTGACAGACATTTGTGCACATTTTTTTTCAAAGCATGCCTAAGGTGTACGGATGTTTTCAACAGATAGGGAGTCTTCCCTGCCGTTATTCATGCATTTTGCCAATATGTTCGTTTTTACATTGATTTTCCTAGAGGAGCATGTCCATAGTTTCTTATTTGAGTACACATTGTTTTTCATCACCATTTAAATATTTCACACTGCAAAAATTGGGGGGGGGAATGGCGTATAACCAAGTTCCAGATAAAATACTGTTGTTTTTTCCCCCACCAACTCTAAATGATGATGAAGCATACAATTGTTCCAAAAGTATTAGGAGGAGTTCCAAGAATCCAGTAAAGGCCCACACTGGCAGTGGGACAAGAACATTCAAAGGAACAGAAGAGTTTTGCTGGAACAGACCAAAGATCAATCAAACTCAGAATAGACCCAGTGGCCAACCAACCAACTATATTCAGGATGATCACCGCTTTACCTTCCTTTCGTCCACATTCAGAATAAAAGAATAACAAAGATGAAAGGGACCTTGGAGGTCTTCTAGTCCAACCCCCTACCCATGCAGGAGACCCTACACCAATCTCTTCTTAAAAACCTCCAGTCTTAGAGCACCCACAACTTCTGGAGGCAAGTTGTTCCACTGACTAACTGTTCTCACTGCCAGGAAATTTCTCCTTAGTTCCAGGTTGCTTCTCTCCTTGCTTAGTTTCTATCCATTGCTTCTTGTCCTGCCTTCAGGTGGTTCCTTCCCCCCCCCACCCGTCCGGCTCGGGTTGTGAAATGATATTGCTCCATTATTCCATCACTAGCCTTCTACAACTGCACTGCATCAGCTTTGCAACTTGGTGAAGAAGCCCTGCTGATGTCAACAGGACTTAGCGGCAATTAGATGTGGCCAGATTGTAGTCCGCATGTTCCACATCCAAGAGTGATTGCCAAAGGGATAGCAGAGGAGGAGGAGGAGGAGAAGGAGGAGGAGGGCAGAGTGAGCTGCCTCCTTCTCGGAAAAAATAACACTGAGATTGCATTTGGAAACTTGGAGCCTGGCGGAATTTGGACTTACAACTGGGAAGCAGATGCGGAGCTATCATCATTACAGCCGGCGGAGAGATGAAGGTGGCAGCGGAGGGGGAGGCCCTCCCCCCCCATTTGCGAGCCAAGCGCTTTGATCTTTGCAACCTAAGTCTGGCCAGCTTGACAAACACAGAACAAAAATCAATTACTGCGCTCCGTCCAGCAGTGTTTATAACTCGTGACACCAGCTTGGATGCCTTTCTTTAGGCACCCCGTTCAAGAAGGGGACACTGTCCAGGTTACAGGCAAAATTCCTGTCTCCCGCCATGCAATCAACACATTCCAAATGGCTTCATTCCGTGCAGGACTTGAAGGATTTGCATGGTTGTTTTTTTTTTTTAAAAAAACAACAACAAAGTTTTTATATAGAAGAACTCCGAATGTAAATAACAAAGGCCATTTCCTCCACTCCGTTTTAGAGATTTGATGGTCCGTGCAAAGAGGCAGCTCCCCCACCTCACTCGGGCTCCAAAACATGTTCAAAGGATCTTTGGCTTCATGGAAACTCAGTGCTGGAAGGGGGGAGGAGGGCTTTGAGCCAAGCTCCTACTCCGTGCTGAAATCCAGATTAACGGTTTTCTGGGTAATTGGTTCTCTGTTGAAAAGTTCTTGCTGATGGGCCATTTCCCTAATTTTCAGTCGGGCCCTGCTCAACCATTCCCTTGGTCCCTGCACATTGGGTTGGTATGAGAATGTGCTGTGACTTCCTTTCGTACTTATTGATCTTTTATTTATCCTCGCTGTTCTTGGGGAGTGGTCTAGAAGCTGCACGTTCTGCATTCCACAATACATTTCAGACTCAGATGAATGCTGAACCTTTTCAAGAAAAGAGTGGACCGCCATTTTGCCCCGAGATGCTATAAGGTCTCCTGCCTTGTGCAATGGGTTGGACTAGAAGACCTCCAAGGTACCTTCCAGCCCTAGGTTTCTTTGCCCCTGTGGTTTCCTTGACATTTCTCAGCCAAACCTTTTTGTATACCAACTCTTCATTTATTCATTCCCTATTTTCTGCCTCTCGCCTTTGCCTTATGAAACCCAACTAAGCTGTAGACTAGAGTGGTTTAGCTGCTATGTGCATCTCAGATTCTTTTGCTGGGAGTGGACCTTAGATTGAGTAGCTGTCCTTATAACAAGGCTTTCTCTGTATCCATCCAGCCTCTTGAATCAATATCAAAGGCCTACTAAGGGGTTGGAAGGCAGTTCTCCTTCTCCCCTTTCCGAACCTTCTGATGGTATCTTAGAATTGTAAGGTTTCTCTAGTCATTCATCCTGGCTTAACTGCAAAGACGACAACGATCAGAATAACGGAGTTGGAAGGGACCTTGGAGGTCTTCTATTCCAGCCCCCTGCTCAATCAGGAAGCCCTACACCATTTCAGACAAATGGGTGTCCAATCTCTTCTTAAAAACCTCCAGTGTTAGAGTGCCCACAACTTCTGGAGGCAACTCATTCCATTGATTAATTGTTCTCACTTTCAGGAAATTTCTCCTTAGTTCTAGGTTGCTTCTCTCCTTGATTAGTTTCCATCTGTTGCTTCTCGTCCTGCCTTCGGGTGTTTTGGAGAATGGGTTGAGCCCCATGTTCTTTGTGGCAGCCCATCAGATATTGGAAAGCTGCTATCATGTCACCCCTAGTTCTTCTTTTCTCTAGATTATTTTATTTATTTTTATTTTTATTTTTATTTTAATTCCATTTATATCCCACCCTTCTCCGAAGACTCAGGGCGGCTTACAAGCTTAGCAGTAGCCTTCATTCTATGTATATGCCTGCTTATTAGGGCTTTCACACACACACACCAAGCGGCATTATTACAAAGTCAGCTTATTGCCCCCAACAATCTGGGTCCTCATTTTACCTACCTCGGAAGGATGGAAGGCTGAGTCAACCTTGAGCCTGGTGGGACTCGAACCTGCACTAATTGCAGGCAGCTGGTGTTACTTACTTAAGGAGGCATTAGCCCACTGCTCCACCAAGGCTCTTATATATATATATAACCAAATGGCAATCACTAACTCAGTTCCGTGTTTAATGAAATGAAGGACTAGGGGTGACCTGATAGCAATCTTTCAATATCTGAGGGGCTGCCACAAAGAAGGGGGGGGTCAACTATTTCCCAAAGCCCCAAGGCATCACAAGAAGCAAGGGATGGAAACTGATCAAGGAGAGAAGCAACCTTAGAACGAAGGAGAAATTTCCTGACAATGAGAGCAATGAATCATTGAAAGGGTTTGCCTCCAGACGTTGCGGGTGCTGTAACACTGGAGGCTTTTAAGAAGAGACTGGACAACCACTTCTCTGGAATGGTATAGGGTGTCCTGCTGGAGTAGGAGGTTGGACTACAAGACCTCCAAGGTCTCTTCCAACACTGTTCTTCTGTTAATGCCATCACGATCAACAATTAAGGGAACTAGGTATGATTGTCTAAGGAAGAGAAGGGCCAGAGATAATGTGACAGCATTAGTATCTGAGGGGCTGCTACAAAGAAGAGGGGGCCAACCTCTTCTCCAAGGCACCTGGAGGCAGGGCAAGAAACAATGGATGGGAACTAATCAAGGAGAGAAGCAACCTAGAACTCTCTTTCTTTCTTTCTTTCTTTCTTTCTTTCTTTCTTTCTTTCTTTCTTTCTTTCTTTCTTTCTTTCTTTCTTTCTTTCTCCCCTGGAAGTCTAAATTGTTGACATGATTGAGTATGGCTAATCTTGGTGGAGCAGTGGGCTAATGCCTCCTTAAGTAACACCAGCTGCCTGCAATTATTGCAGGTTCGAGTCCCACCAGGCTCAAGGTTGACTCAGCCTTCCATCCTTCCCAGGTAGGTAAAATGAGGACCCAGATTGTTGGGGGCAATTAAGCTGACTTTGTAATAATGCCGCTTGGGGTGTGTGTGAAAGCCCTAATAAGCAGGCATATACATAGAATGAAGGCTACTGCTAAGCTTGTAAGCCGCCCTGAGTCTTCGGAGAAGGGCGGGATATAAATGGAATTAAAATAAAAAAAATAAATTATATATATATATATAAGCACTATCTTCTTCAACTCTTCAGCTTATCACAGGGATGAAATGAATAATCCAGGGGTGTCAAACTCAATTTCATTGAGGGCCGCATCAGCATTGCGGTTGCCCTCAGGGGGGCGGGTGGGTATGGCCTGGGTGGGCGTGGCTAGAGTGTGTATGGCCTACTGGGTGGGCATGGCCAGCTCTACATCGTTGACATCAAGGGTGCCTATGGGGGCCTGGGCAGGAGTGGGACAGATCTGAGGGTCTCTGGCAGAAGGAGGGTCTCTGGGCCAGGGCCAAGGCAGTGTGGGCCGTTCCCTCACTGTTTCCAGGATGGCTTCATGGGCCACATGAAACCACTTTGCGGGCCAGATCCGGCCCCCGTGCCTTGTGTTTGACATGTCTGGAATAATCCATTGAAGCTGGACAAATTACTCCATGCTTCCTGTCACTTCCTTTCACATCCCGGAGGTCTCTGTTAGCACCAACAGCGTTGCCACCTTGGTTCGTTTATGCCACCTCACTTCTGCCTCAAACATTCCTGCTCCAGCTAAAATCTTCACCCGCAAAAGGAGGGGAGAAGTTTTAATATATTCTCTCCCCTGCCCAATGGCTGCCCTTAAATTTTTTTTTTCTTAAAAATCAATTTTTGTCAAGTTTCTGCACTGCTCCAAAAAAAAAAGACTGTGGCATCAATTAGCTTAAATTCTTTCCACTTTTGCTCTCCTTTCTCTTTCCAAATTTTTTTTATGCTTGTGTGTGTGTGCGTGTGCATGCGTGTGTGTGTTTGTGTGCATTAAAAACTGTCTTTGTAAGAAAATCTCATATTTCAGCAATTTGCATTATCCACACAATCTCCTTTGAAGTTCTAAGTTATGGTAAGAAAAGGATCCACTTATCAGCACATAAAAAATGTTCAAAGCTTATAAAGTCGCTGAAACAGATGTACATTATCACTAGATTTGCTTCCCTCTCTCTGCTGTTGCATGGTTAATAGACTTCCACATGGCCTTCTCTTTTAGCATCTTTTTCTCTATAGAAGCTTGCCCCCCACTGAGCCAATCCAGACTTCAAAGATTGCTGCCTATCTATTAGAAACAAAGCACAAAGTGAGAACATATGGACCCTTTTAAATTCCCCACATTTAAGTCAATATCGTTTCTTTTCTCCTTTGGCAAAGAAACCTAATAAGGTTTATCTCCGACACCCTCCCCTCATTGTCTCTTTCTCTCTTCCTTTTCTCGTCCCCCCCCTCCTTTCCCAAATCTGCTACTCCTTTAAATTGCTCTTGCCAAGGCTACAAAAATGTGTGTCACATCAGAGTCGGCAGCACAAGGCACGGAGGGGAGAGGGGAGGGATGGAAACACCCGTAAATATAAGCAGAAACAACTTATTCGCCTTTCCCCCCCCACCACCCCCCTTTCATTAAAAAATGGGGTCTTGGCTACCATGGAGGAAGTGGATGCTTGTAACGGATGGCGTAAAGAGAAGAGAGACATTTTTGGAATCTCCAGTGGAAGTGGGTTTTGAAAAAGATAATAATAATAATAATAATAATAATAATAATAATAATAATAATAATAATAATAATAATAATAATAATAATAATAGTAATAATAAAGTTGGAGGAGACCTTGGAGGTCATCTAGTCCAACCCCTGCCCAGGCATTTCAGACAAATGGCTGTCCAGTCTCTTCTTAAAAACTTGTTTGTATCTGTCCCCTTTCCCAACAGGAACAGGAACACGAGTGGCCACCAAACACGTCCCAGTTCCATCTTTGACCTCCATCCATGCTCACGTATCCTGACCACAATATCACAATCCAGCCATTTCATTAGAGCAGAGTTTTTCAAACACGGCAACCTAAAGAAGTATAGACTTCAAGACGGATGGATGGATGTCACTTCCTACAATTCTCCAGCCAGAGTGTCCATACTTCTTAAAGCTGCCAGGTTTGAAAATCACTGCAGTAGAAAATTGGTGGCCTGTTGTGAGGGCCTCAGACCACGATGACTGGGCTGCAAAAAGAGAATTTTTTAAGACAATGTTAAGGCTATGGACAGCAGTAGCTTGCCTGCCAGGAAGCTTTTTGTCACAACTTCCCCAAAGAAAGAATGCAGTGAAGGCTGCAAATTGGTCCTGATCCTTCTGATGGTATTACCCTGGCCACTGAGAGGCTCACTTGGGGCTCACAATTCTTGAAAGAGTGCTCGTCTCTGGAATAAGAAGAAGAAATAAGGAGGAAAGGGGGGGGTGTCAAACACCATCACAGCTCAAAGCAATGCTGTAAAGAAGGGAAGAGGGGCAAGGGGGAGGGGGAGGGGGAGAAGGAGGAGGAATAGAACGGAGCAGTGCTGGGCCTGGTGGTGGTGTTGGGCTTGATGGTTCTCTTGCAGATGTTTCATGACCCAACTGGGGAAGATCAGTGCCAGTTGGTAATGAAATGGAGGAGGAGGAGGAGGAGAGGAAGAAGAAGAAGAAGAAGAAGAAGAAGAAGAAGAAGAAGAGGAGGAGGAGGAGGAGGAGGAGGAGGAGAGGCAGAAGAGGAAGAAGAGGAAGAGGAGGAGGAAGAAGAGGAAGAGGAGGAGGAGAGGAAGAAGAGGAAGGAGGAGGAGGAGGAGAAGAAGAAGAAAGAAGAAGAGGAGGAGGAGGAGGAGAGGAAGAAGAAGAAGAAGAAGAAGAAGAAGAAGAAGAAGAAGAAGAAGAAGAAGAAGAAGAGGAGGAGGAGGAGGAGGAGGAGGAGGAGGAGGAAGAGAAGAAGAAGAAGAAGAAAGAAGAAGAAGAGGAGGAGGATAAGTAGTGTTTTGACAGATTTGAAATATTTGACTTTGAGAGCTATTTTGGCTGGGTTTTTTGGAATTTTAGATTAGGTCCTTGGGTTAATTTATTTGAAACAAGTTTGCCTTGTTTTCATCTACCAGCCCAATGTCTCAAGACAGCCCCTGAATTGAGTTGCCAATAGCGTTTCTCAGGAAATGGGATCAGAGCCAATTCTTTTGTTTTTGTAAAGAAGGGATTCAGGAGAGTGGTGAAACAAGAAACAAAAGACGCGATGAACCAAACTTCAAAAAGGAAATGATATGTATATACATCTGAACTAGTCATTTTCTTTTTTAATTAACAGGGGTATCTCTTGGCACAGTTTTGCTATTAAATAAATAAAGCATTTAGTCAAAACCATCTATATTAACTATACAAAATATTGAAAAGCAAACTTGTTGTTTCTTTTTCCTTGTTTTTTTTTACAAAAGTTCAGTATAGACACTTAAGATAAAAATTAATCAAGAACAAAATAAAATGTGTTACATGACATGTTTTTCAATATTCACACTGAACACACGTAATACAAATGCCAAACAGTATTTAAATACTGCATTTTTACATAACTGTTTTTTTAAAAAAAAAGAAAGAAAAAGAAAAGAAAGAGAAAAGTATAGCATCAATAGTTAAATTGCGTTTCACAAAACAGAAGCCGGATAAATTTTGGAGCTGTGAAAATGAACAAAAATAAGAATGCTCAGTCAGTACGGACACTTTTGTGCATGTCTCCTGCCTCGTTTCCTTTAACATTCACTTTAGATGTTTTGAATAACTTAGCTCAGTAGAGATCCCTGACCAAAGGCTCATGGAATGCCGTAAAGGGGTGGGGAGAAATGGGAGAAATCAAGTCTGTCTAATAATCTCTTCTTAAAAACCTCCAGTGATGGAGCACCCACAACGTCTAAAGGCAAGCTCTTCCACTGGCTAATTGTCCTCACTGTCAGGAAGTTTCTCCTTAATTCCAGGTTTCTCCTCTGTTTGTGATAAGTTTCCAACCATTGTTTCTTGTCCTGCCCTCTGGTGCTTTGAAGAATAGTTTGACCCTCTCTTCCTTGGGGCAGCCCCTCAAATATTGGAAGACTGCTATCATGTCACCCCTATTTCTTCTTTTCCTTAGACTAGCCAAACCCAAGTCCCGCAGCCGTTCTTGATATGTTTTAGTCTCCAGGCCTTGGATCATCTTAGTTGCTCTTCTCTGACCTTTTTCCAAAGTCTCAGCATCTTTTTTGTACTATGGTGACCAAAATTGGTTGCAATATTCCAGGTGCAGTTTTCTAGGTGTTGGATCCAGGTCAACTCGTTGCAGCCAACTCATCGCAGGACAAGTGTTACACTAATATGTAACTGGTGGAACAGAATCATTAAAGAAAGGAGGCCAAAGGAGGCCAAAATGAAATACGAATGACAAACATTAAAATAATTTTTGAATTACAGGTAGTCCTCGACTTACAAGAGTTCATTTAAGGACCGTTCAAAGTTACAGTGGCACCAAAAAAGTGACTCACGACCCTTTTTCACACTTACGACCTTTGCAATACCTCCCCCATCATCACGTGATAGAAGTTCAGATGCTGGGCAACTGGTTCATACTTAACGACCGTTGCAGCGTGTGATCCCTTTTTGTGACCTTCTGACAAGGGAGAAAGCCGGATTGGCTTAGCAACCAGGTCACTAACTTATCAATGGCAGTGATTCACTTAAGAACCGTAGCAAGAAAAGTTGTAAAATGGGCCGGAACTCACTTAACAAACGCCTCACTGAACAACAGAAATTGTCATCGTAGGTCGAGGGCTACCTGTCTTTCAAAGAGTTGAACTGTTGAATTGTCCCACAATGAGTTGGCCGTGGGGAGTTTTCCTGGGATGAGTTGGTCGCAGCGAATTGTCCCCATTCTGCAGGTGTTTCTTCTCTTGTAAACCTAAAACTTCTAGTTAACACAGCCATGTGGCTGGAGATGCAGAGATTTGTAAGCCATTGCACTGATGTTTAGAAATTGCAGCCATAAAATGTGATGGACGCTGGCCTCCAGGCTTTTTAACCAGGATGGAGATATGATCAATCCATCTACTTGACAGAAGATCTGCTAAGATCCGGTTCCAGATGAGTCATCATCACCGAAGGCATCTGGCAACGAGCCTCACATAACCATGATCTTCGTTACCTTCCTTCTCCACCTCTGCTGCACATCCGAATGGCCACAGCGCAAAACGAACTGGGTTAGTGTAACTTTGCAGGACATCTCCCTACGTTTACGCTTCTGATCGAGGACCTGTGTATTCGTATCAAACTGATCTGAATTACGATCTGTGTAATTGGGTTCATAAAGATGCCCCTTTTTTGGGGTCAGGATTTCTTTTTACTAGCGTTAGTCAAACTCAGCATCTCTCCATTTCGCTAGAAGTCTCTTCTCTTTGTGAATATTTTTCCGACTTTACTGAAACGCAATTGTCCTGCATGCTGTCTTTTTTTTAGCACAGATTTCTACAGAGCTAGGGTTTTTTTTCTTCTTTACTAAAGCAACTCAAGCATTCTTTCATGTCCCTTCTTTCAAAGCATAACCTCTTTCTTGGCACGCTCTAAACATTCAACTCATTTTTCTGTACGTTAAGACGTTTAGTCATGTAAACCCCCAATTTCAATTTGAAGCAGCCTATGCTGAAATTGAGGTTCTTATCTTAATGAGGAAGAAAAACAGATTTCTTGATCATCCTTAGACACGAGCTGATGCAACTTTCATTATTTCACATCTCCAGAAAAGCCACTCGCTTCATGTTTTCTTTAGACAACCTAATAAAACTGAGTTTTATTTCTGCCATTCAGAACAATTCTTTATTTATACCATTACCCTTTATACTTTAAAACTACCCTTATTAAAGGCATGTATCCCAGAGTTGTTTTTTTTAAAGTGTTAAATCAATGCCACTTGAAAACACTTAGTGGATATTTGGATTACCTGAAGAATCCTAGTTGCTAAAGACTTCCATGTTTTCATCAAATAGGAGATATTATTCTAATGCTCATTGCAAGAGGATTAGGAAACAATGTAGGTCAAAGTCTCCTAAATTCAGAAGGAAACTAGAAGGAAAAGCAAAAAAAACAGGATGCCTAAAAAGGAAACAAATCTGAGGAGTAAATTAAAAGGTGGCATGTATTTTCAGCATCTCTAATCTAGCACACCAGCCTTCCCCAGTCAGACCTCTTTGCCCTCCGTGGCTTTTTCTAATATAGTTTTTTGTCTGTTTTACATTTGAAGGTGGCACTCTTTAAACGTGGCTGAGGAATTCTGGGAGTTTGAAGTCCACAACTCTTCAAAGTTGCCAAGTTTGGAGACCCCTGACCTAGATAGCCTAGGCTAGCTAGGGAATTCTGAGAGGAGAAGTCCGGTACATTTAGAATAGTTAAGAATATTTCTAAGTATTCTAAACGTACTTGACTTCTCCTCTCAGAATTCCCTAGCTAGCTGAAGCCTGAGCTATCTAGACTAGGGGTCTCCAAACTTGGCAACTTCAAAGACTCGTGGGCTTCAACTCCCAGAATTCCTCAGCCACTGAGGAATTCTGGGAGTTGAAGTCTACAAGTCTTCAATGTTGCCAAGTGTGGAGCGTTCCCCTCCCCCAGGGATGGGATTCAAAATATGTGAACCAAACGTTCTCTGTGTGGATGCCACTTCCAGAAATCCGTTCTGGGCCTGGGCAACAAAAAATTAAGTACCGGTTCTGCCAAAGTGGTGCGAACCGGCTAAATCCCACCACCGAGTCCCCCTGATCTTGATGATAATAATAATAATAATAATAATTTTATTTGTATACCGCCCTTCTCCCGAAGGACGATACCAGATTAGAGGACATAAATGGATACCTGGATCATTTCTGATGCGCATGGCTTTTTTAGGGCAACATTGTACAGAAGGCAAAGGGTGCTTACGCTTGATTCCCCACCCCTTTATTGAATTTCCCACTGGTTTAATTTTTTTTGGGGGGAGGGGCACCTCTAGGCTCCAAAATCCATTTCTAATCTGGCCTCCAGTGAAGCATTTGCAACGTTTCCTATTCAGGGCTCTTTAGGTTACAAGGAGATCAGAATTTCTGTTGTTGTTGTTGTTCAAGTTGCTAAGGGAAGTAGAAAACATTCAGCATTTTAAAACAGTCCGAAGGAGCAAGAAACGCTTTCTCAACCGCCCCTCCCCCGCCCTTTCCCCCTCCCCCCCCCATGGAATGTGTTCTTTTCATGGGTTTGCATGCAATATAACTAATATCACCTGGATACATCAGACTTCATTTAACACTATCTTATAAATAAGCTTATTCCTTCTATACCAGGCAAGTAAATTGCTAATTTTTTTTGGCAGTCCATAATTACATATATATCTATCTCTCTATATTTTTATATACACATATGGGAGAAAAACAAAGGACCAATCAACGCAAGCAGCAAAACGAAGCTGGACCAAAAACAAGTCAGCCAGTGGTAAATAGAGAAGTTATGATCCAACTTTCCCTCTACTGATTTCTAAACAACAGAAATAATGTATAAATATTATTTGGGGGGGGGGGCGTAACTTTAGAAAATCAAGAGAACAAATCAAAGGGGCTACTCTTTGTAAGGAACCACACGCAGCTGATGGCAGAAGAAAGAAATTAAACTTTAAGGAACATCAATTTTGATTTGTTTTGAAAAGGTTCACCAGGAAAACAAAAGCATATTTTTTCTCTCTCCAACAAATGCTAATTAACACATACTTCTGATCTCTGGCCCTCGAAACCATCTGATCTTGCATTGTGTTCAGCTTCATCTATTCAACACTTCTGCAAACGTTACACTTGCAAAGGGTAACGTGACATTTTGATTCAACCAACACTGGAGCTCGGGGTGGTAAAAATCCCAGCTTTACAAGGTTTTGTTTTTTTAAAAAAAACAATCTTTAACATTTTGTAAACATAAACAGCAACCTAAAAAAAAGTCCCGAATTGCATATACTGTTTTCAAAATAATTACACACGAATGGTCAAAAGCTTCCACTATTGTTTCAACAGCAACAAGAAAATGTCTGGATTTCTTGTTGGGTGTGTGTGTGGTGGGGAGAAATAAAAATCAAGATTATAGCCAGAGGAAATGGGGGCGGGGAAGAGGAGGAGGTGAATCCAGAGCCCTCCCTTCACTGTCTTGTAAAACTCAAAATAAAACAAAAAGGCCCTCGTGTAATTTGAGGACCAGACTTAACACCATTTCCCTTTCAGCTACTCTGCTCCTACTCAGCAACTAAACTATGATGGAAGGAAAGAGTGTTTACAGGTGATGGTGGCTCTGCCTTTGGATTTCTCTCTCTAGAGAGATGGAGCCTTGTGGTCTCCCAAGAGTAGTTAGGAGAAAGGAACGTAGAGTAGGCTCTTTTTCACACAGCCTCACCTCCATGTCACATATGGAATAAGAACCATAGAAGATAAGAAGAGCAGTTGGATGGAGAAGAATCCTAAGTCATGGTCTGCTGGATTATGCCCAAAGACACGACACTTGTGAACATGGTCATGGTTGACTATAAGACACTCCTAATCTTTATAACCAACCTCAAGAAAGTCCACTGGTCATGCTGACCCTGATCTTCAGTCTCATAGGAGAATATGGTGGTCAGAGGAACCTTGAAAAGATCAGCAGAAGTTATCGGAATCTAAACGCAAGTCACTTGTTGATGTCACCTCAGACCAATACCTGAAAACGAAGGCCACTTGCCTTCTAGTACCATAAGACCTATAAAATCTTTGGTGATGTCTGAGTTCAGAGACCACCAAGGACTCCACAGTTCAGTCCTGAGCTACTCATATGCTCTTCTAACCATAAGTACCACAAGATGCCAGAAACCCTTAGCTAGCTATTATTAGGAGTAGTGAAGCAGCAGAGATGGTCTCCTGAGTCAACTCAAGATTGACCATGCTTTTCTGTTGCCTGAACACTGCAAATTCCCACAGACCTTCTAATCCAGGGGTCTTCAAACTTGGCCCTTTTATGACTTGTGGACTTCAACTCCCAGAATTCCTCAGCAAGGCTGGGAGCTCAAGTCCACAAGTCATGAAAGGGCCAAGTTTGAAGACCCCTGTTTTAAGCTAAAGATAACAAGAGTACATTTGTTCTCATGGTTTCAAGATGTTTGAAAATGACCTAACTTATAAAGGTGCCCATTAAAAAATAATGGAAATAATAAAAGTTTGGACATTATAGCTTTGTTGATGAGCAACATGAACCCTTTCCTCATCACTAGTATTGAGTGACGAGTAGTAAAATAGTAGCAGGCTACATGAATGCAATCAAGTAAAAAACAATCCTTCCCTGGCTCCATCACCTTTTCCTTTCTGGCAGCACATCCAGTCAAATAAGAAGTTTTGAATTACCCAAGAGGTAGCAACTATTTTTGTATTTTTGAAATCCAGAATTGCTTCCCATGCTGACAGATTTGCATGGCGTGAGCCAACCTGGGCAACAAACTAGGTGTCTAACCATTTGTTTAAAGTCTCTTTTCCAACATCACAAAGGAAAGCTTGCTTCAGTGGCCTCCCTTAGGAAACTGGTTGTAAGCACAGCTCATCACAGATGGCCTTGTGCGAACCAATGTGTCTGCTCAACTACCCATTCTCACAATTAGAATCCCACCCACCTCTTAATGCCCATCAGTCAAAAGTTCTCCAGTGTTTTGCTTAGAGAACATCTACGCTCCAGGAGGCACCATGAAATTCTCCTTGAACATAAGAGGTCTTCACACATAACCATGGAGAACTTCTCACAAACTTTTGAGGACATTTGTGATGTACACTTCTGGGAGCGGACTAGTTCCATGCACCCTTTCATGTCTTCTCTGAATACATGAAGAGTTTCTGTGAAGATTCCCATAAGGATAACTATGGCTGTTCGTTCTCTCTCTCTCTCTCTCTCTCTCTCTCTCTGTGTGTGTGTGTGTGTGTGTGTGTGTGTGTGCGCGCGCACGCACTGAACAAGCCAATTCTTTCAAAAATAATAAAAGCCACAAGTTACTAAAGTTAAGTGATACAGTTCCATGTAACATAAATAATATTAGGTTATTATTATTATCGCCCTTATTTTTTTCTTAGTGTTTTTCATACAAGTTCTAAAATAGTTTTAGCAGAATATTAATTATTATTATAGCAATCATACTAACACAAATAAGGACAAGACCGATCTTTCCCCAAGAGGCCACAACATGCTTCCTTCGTGTGGGAGAGCTCCCCCCCCAAAAAAGCTGGGGAGAGAGAGAGAAGCCCATTTCATGTCTGGTAGAAGTGATGATAATGGTGATGGTGCTCGTGATGATGGTGGTGCTCATGTCTCTGGATCATCTGCCCAACTTGACCTTCGTATAAGATGACCGCAGGCAGGTCTCTGACGTGCTCTTTTTCCACAACGGTCCCAGGAGCTTGGAAACTTTTGCACAACTGATGGGTCTCTTTGGCCCTCTGCTTATGTTTCTTGTAAGTCTGCTGAGACTGCATGGGGTGGTAAGGTAAGTTCTGACCTATCCGCGGGGTAGGAGAAGCCATGGGAATTGGCGCTGCTTGGATGGGTTTACTTCTCATGGCCCTCCCGGTGTGTACAGAAGCAGTGTTTTTGCTCTGAGTCTTGGGAGACTTCACAAAATGTCTGCTGGACTCTTGACTCCGCAGCCTCTGCTGAATTTCTGCCAGCTTTGCATATGAAGCTTCCATTAGGTTGATCTGGACAGGGTCTGCTACAGGTGACCTCCGCTGGTGGGCGTGGAAGACCTCAGGCTCATGTGAACGGGATCTTGATTGATTGGCAACCCGAACGGTTGGATTGTGCTTCTGAGCTATGGGCGGAGAGCCTAAGAAACAAGAAAAGACTCTTTTTTTAAAAAAATACTGCAGGGCACCTGGGCAACTGGTCCCCTGATTTAATGGACGCTGGCGGCTACCTTAATGACTCCTGCTGTGAATATAACAATTTTAACATTATTAAAGACAGATAAACTATGTTCGTTTAGTCCTTGTCATGGACTTAACCTGGAAGATACTCCTATGCTAAATGTCTACAATCACTTCTAGACCGAGTCACAGGGTAGTTCAATAGAAAAGAAAGAGATTGGTCTACTGCATGAAATATAAACATTCTGATCAAGGGCAAGTTAAAAAGTACTTGGATTAACTAACCTCATTTAAATACATTTTGCTTAGCACACCACACCACAGGTAATCCTCGACTTACAACTGGTCCTCACATTTACAACTCTTGTAGCATGGGTCATGCTGCTTCTAGTAACACTAAGAATTGAGTAGTGGTTCTCAAAAACTCAACAGTCCCCTTCCTTTGTTGATCTAAAGCTTGCTAAATATACTAACTAGAATGATAATCGAAACTATCAGCCCGACACAGTAGACCAGACTAAGAAATCAATGCCGTATAGCTAAAAACTACTATTAATTCAACAGCACTAGCAACAGAATCTTGCCAATTTGAATGTGTTTCCCCCCCATCCTTCACTTTGGCGGCATGGTGGCTCAGTGGGTTAATACGCTGGGCTTGTTGGCTGGAAAGCTGGCAGCCCAGGTTTGAGACCTGAACGCAAACATGACAGGGTGAGCTTCCATCCTCACCCCAGCTCCTGCAAACCTAGCAGTTCTAAAGCATGCAAATGCAAATAGATAAATAGGTACCACTCCGATGGGGAGGTAACAGCACTCCATGACATCATGCTGGCCACATGACCATATAAAAGTCTTTGGACAGCGCTGGCTCAATGGCCTTGACGTGGAGATGAACACCACCCCCTATAGTCGGCAAAGACTAGCAGGGTAAACTCCAAAGGGACTCCTTCATTTCACCTTCATTGGAACTAGGGAGGGGCTTGTCTGAGAAGTTTCCTCAGATTTTTGGACCGGGATCAAACCTGTTTATCTAAACTTTGCCTTCATAGCATCTGTTCCTCCTGCCTTTCAAGACCATTCCCTATGTCCTCTCCAAGGCCCTTTCTGGAAAATAACAGGTAATCAAAACTGTCCTTATCAGCTGATACCTCCAAACTTCATCCGTTCCAGCCCTCTTCCAGGACCTTTGCTTCAAGTCTTAAAACACATCCTGATCTCTGAATATTCAGCATGACCACCACCCACCCACCCCGTCCAAGTAACCCAGATGGTCCCATTTCAAAAGATAGCAGGATCTGGAACAGATTGCAAGGCATAGGGGCAACTTACCTGGCCCAAACTTTGAGGTGTAGTTTTCTATTCCTGCAAGATCTAAATAGTGGTTCCTCCTTTCAATGTTTTCATCAACGCAGTGATGGTAGCACCCATTCGGTTCAGGCTTAGATTCGCCATGATGGTACCTATTCACAAATTACAGGATGCCTTTTAGTGTCATCAGACCATGTTAGCGAATGCCTTCAAAAACTAAGCTTTGTGCTTTCGGTAGAAGAAGGGAAACAGGAAAATGCTAAGAAGGTTGAATAAGGGAAGCTTTTGCTTACCCAAAGTATAACTTACTTTGAAATGATAAACAATAGAGACATTTTATTTTATTTATTTATTTTATTTTAATTCCATTTATATCCCGCCCTTCTCCGAAGACTCAGGGCGGCTTACAAGCTTAGCAGTAGCCTTCATTCTATGTATATGCCTGCTTATTAGGGCTTTCACACACCCCAGCGGCATTATTACAAAGTCAGCTTAATTGTCCCCAACAATCTGGGTCCTCATTTTACCTACCTCGGAAGGATGGAAGGCTGAGTCAACCTTGAGCCTGGTGGGATGCGAACCTGCCCTAATTGCAGGCAGCTGGTGTTACTTAAGGAGGCATTAGCCCACTGCTCCACCAAGGCTCTTATTTTGAACACTGATGGGAAATTAAAATTTGGATATTAAGTGCGAATGCAATTAAGATATGTTTTGGTTAGAAAAGTTAACCTAAAAACTGATATTATTGATATTATGAGAAAAAAATGTAACAAAGATGAGAAACTACCAGAGAAGTTTGCAGCCTGGCTACTTTGCAGAACTTTGCAATTGTTGGTGTTCCATTTTTGCTGGTCTTTTAAAATTAAAATTCTAACATTTCACTTCACTTCACGCATATCGTTAACAAGAGGGACGTTTAGCGGTGATGCTCATTCTTCCTTGATTTGTGGGGAGTTGGAGACAGTTTTATTTTCCATCAAATGGGCTCAGGCTAAAGCAGATATCAGCTTCAACGAACATCAATAATTTAATTGGACCGGTTCAACCCCTCCTTGTTCCAAGCTTCTGAACCGTGCCATGTTAACATGGGACCATCCTTGTTAATGTGGGACATCCTGTGGGGGAAATGTATCTTGGGCACAGCATTGTTTGAAAGGGCTCTCTCCTTCTAGAAGTGCTAAACTGAATGCTTAAATCCAAGGCTACCTAGCATGACATTTCTCCAGAGAGAGAGATAAAACATTTTGCTCCTGTTTACCTAAGAGAACCCTTTGGCTTCTTGTCACAACTTCTTACTTCTTCACCAGCTTTGCTCTCTACTCGATGCCTTGAGCTTTGAAGGTCTGCTTCCACAACACACACACAGAGGGAGGGAGGGAGAGAGAGAGAGAAAGAAAGAGAGAGAGATTGTTACTTCCTCTCTTCTTATTGATTTTTCTGGCACAGCCCAACTAAAAAGGGCACATCTCTTCTTGGCGAAAAATAGGTAGACAGATTCGTTTCTTTGCCTCCTCGCTTGAAGGCAGGAAAAGATTCAGCACACCTCTTGGAAATATTCTCCAATTTTAGAGGAGAAAAAAAGGGATTGAGTGAAATGTAGAAGTGCAAGCAGGAAAGATGTTGAAAGAAACTTTGGCCAGAGAAAGCAAGAAAAGAAAAGCTAATATTTTTAACCCGACCGACTGGAGTGGAGAACTCAGTCCGTTTCACTAAGGAAACTTTGCAATGTACTATTTCAATTGCCAATTTCCTTGAAAGGTTGCAATGCCACATCACACTTAAGCCAGGATTGATTAACCAATGGTTTCCTTTAATGCACTATTATGTCTTAGCTTGTAAAAAGCTACGTTGATTTAAATCCAAAATGAACAAATTTTATTATGGTTTGGTATAACACGCAAACACAGTCTCTCCCTGTCTAAGGAATGTCTTTGGATACTTTAGTTAGAGAAAGAAAAAAGACCCAAATCAAATCTCACCAGCGTGATTCAGCATGATGCTTCTCTTCTTCTGGCTCCCATCTGGAGCAACAGTGAGCTTAACCCTCAAAGTTTTACTAGAGTTGGGTGAATGATTTACAGAAGCATCCACAACTTCATAGATGGTATGAAGCAAGCTTGTAATATCCTAGAAAGAGAACAAAATACATGTGTAAACACCAGTAATGATAGTGTTTACTCTGCCAGTAGTCACATTTTCTTATTTCCTTTACAAGAAGAGTAATTCTTACCCAACAGTCTGAAATCCTACAATTACAATTCAAAGAGCTATGAATATTTTGTAATATCACAGGAGCTCAAACCAAGGTGGGTTTCCAGGAAGGCACAGGATAGACCATTGTAAAATTAGAATTAAAGAGCAATTGTGTAAAGATTCTAGCTCAGTTAATTTGCACACAAACTGTTTAAGTTATCAGGATATAAGACACTTCTCAAGGGAAGGAAACATATTCATATCCTCAATGTATATTCACTTCCTTAAAAGCCTCAAACATACCTGTTAATGCACTCATGAAAACTTATTTTACTAAATGATGGAACAAATAACCAACAAAGATAATATATTGTTGTTGTTGTTGTTGTTGTTGTTTGGTTAATTGTATATTATGCATAATTTTTATTTAGAATATGATTATTGTAACTATAATCCTGTATTTAGCTCTGGGAAGTGGGTGGGGGAAGTGGGTGGGTTTGGGGTGGGAGGGATTTGGGGATATATTGTAAAATTTTGTTTTTGTAAAACTCTTTAATAAAAAAAAAAGAAATCAGGCATCTGCGAGTTTAGGTTAAATATTTTCCAAAAATTCCACTCTGGTCTAATTCACTTAGCCAGCTCTCAACACATTCGTATTCCTGATGGCTTGGTCTCCCATTCCCAAATAGACACATTCCCACAACATGTCTATTGTCCCCTTCTCTTCTTTTGGTTTGGATCACACAACAGTTGTGGTTTAGAAGGTGTTAGATACTATCAGTGATAACCAGTGCTTTTTTTGTAAAAGAAAAAGGTGCCGGAACTCACACATGTCATAAAACCTGCCTTGCCTACCCTATAAGGTTCCATCCAAAAAAGGTGCCGGAACTCCGTTCTGAGCGTTCTATGACAAAAAAAGCCCTGGTGATAAGTCCCGGGTCATTTTTCAGTGTCATGTCAAGGTCAGCTAATGCCAGTCAGCAAATCATGGTCAAGATCACCCTAGCTTTGAAGGAGGCAGGAATTCAGCCATATTCAAAGTCATTTTTTTCAAATACGGATAGTCCTTGACTGATAGCCATTCATTTAGTGAACGTTTGAAGTTACAACAGCATCTTCTTGGCCGCTGCTGTGTATATATGACAGTTGCAACGTACTGGGGTCACATGATTCCCTACTGCAGCCTTCTGATAAGCATAGTCAAGGAAGAAGCCAGATTCATTTAACAACTGTGTCACCAACTTAACAACCAGAGTGATCCACTTAAGATCTGTGGCACAGAAAGGTCATAAAATGGGGAAAACTCACTTAACAACAGCAGAAATTTTGGGCTCAATTGTGGCCGTAAGCTGAGAATTACCTATATTAGTGCAGTGCAAGAAAGCAGTGCCTCTCTTGTTACTCTTGTAGTCCAGCCATTGAGAAAAGCATGTTCAATACATTATCCAGGTAGATTTAACAGGGAGCAAGTCTCTGCAGACAACTTTGCCGATGAAAGAGGTGTATAAATAACCCCGAGTTTCTTCTGCATTAAATCAGGATGGGTTCTTTTGCTTCACAACTGCTAAAAGTTGGCAGCATGGTTTGAAGGAGGCGAGGATCAGAAATAGTCTGCAATCCCTAAAGAAGGCTTAACATATTTTATAAAGAAAAGAAAGAAGAAGAATAAAGCCCCATCTCTACTCCATCCTTTCCAAGCAGAAAATTCGTGGCTCTACTTCCTGAATAATGGTTATCCCTGTATTAAATGCTGCATTGGAATGCACTTGCTGTGAGTGTTCTAAGAAATCCTGGTAAATTTTAAAAAACTGGTAGCCATCTAATCGAACAACCCAAGTTCCCGTCCACGTGCAGTTCCCTGAAAAACACCAACATTTAACATTTAAAAGCAAACAGCCTTTTAAGATGTAAAACCTCTACGCTTAATATGATGGGCTAATTAAAAGCCTCCCCGTGTTTCAAAAATGCTGCGACTTGTAGCCGAAGTGAAAAATAATTCCAGATATACACGAATTCCTTTCTAATGTAATTATAGTTTTGCACCGGCGTTCTGCATTCATCTATTCCAGAGACATCTTTCTTCAGTCTTGACTTCAAACACAACAGCTGGATTGTCTCTCTCTTTCTTATCCAAAGCCGTTTGATAGCTTAAACCCATAAAAATAAAAATAAAAATCTTGAATATGGGGAGTGGGGGGGGGGAAGCAGAAATGCGTCTTATTCTCTTTCTATATTCATTTCTCCTTTCTTTTACATCCTCTTGGTATCTCTCTTCACCTCTTCAGAAGCTCTATTAACACAGACCTCCTCCAGAAAGGCCTTAAAGCTATAGGGCATCCATAAGTTATTCACAAAGAACAACACTCAGCCTCCATAATAACCCATGGGCAACACAGTTTTCTCTGAAATGCCAGTTTTGCTCTGTAATTCACCACATCAAAAATAACACACTTCACACTTTGGCTAAGCTTCGCTCTTCTCCTAGCCGAGTCCGTCCCCCTTCCCCCCGCCCCCTTGCTGAATCCACAGGAATTCTGCATTCTCACCTTGTCGTTGTGTGAATTGCTGGTATAACACACTACCAAAATGAAATAGCCTACAGACAAAGCGGCAGAGAAACAATTCCAGGAATAAACGGCTGTATTTGTTATTTCAAGTGCAAGGTGAAGTCCAGACTGATGGGAAAACCTGGAAATATTGGGCAAAAAGCTTGGCCTGAAAGTTTGATGCATTTTATGGCTAACGGCTGTTGTCACTTCTAAATCTATACAGCATGTAAGCCTCAGCAAAATCTTACACTTTGCAAAGTCTTACTCTTTGCATCTTAGATCCCTCCTCGTGATAAATATGATTATCGGTCCAGCTGAAAAAAAAAAAGAAACTGTTCAAAGACTACGCTTGTTATTTTATTGGCTTGGTTTTTACACCAACTGGAGGAGCCAGAAAGAATTTCATATTTGCAAAGGATGCTCTTGACACTCTTGTTTGAGGAATAATTTGTCTCAGATGTTTATCACTTTCCAAATTCACACTTTTAAAATGTTCCTTAAACACACACACATACACGGACAGCGCTAATCCTTGACATTAAACAATGCCAACTGCAAAAACAAAACCAGCCAAGAATTCTACTGCAAGGATTCTAAAAGCAGAACCGTTAAAAAGTTGGGTTTATATTGAATCAAATTGAATACTTTATATGGCCAAGTGTGATCAGACACACATGGAATTTGTCTCCGGTGCAGAAACTCTCAGTGTATGTGCAAAGCAACAGAAGAATAATCATAATCATAAAACCAATAAGAGGGGAATAAAGAAGATAATAAGAAGGATAAATAATACAGCCATAATACATAATGTTAATGTGTATTAATTAATCGGTTAATAGTAATAAATGTTCATTCAGGATTGCAAATTCAGGCAAAGATTTCAATGAACATGAACCGGTTCTGTGGAGGAGTTTGACCCACAGATCAAATTAATGCTAAAAGTAGGTTTTCCAACTCATTGCCAACGCAATGCTATTCCAGATGAATCCTCCATATGATGATAGATATCAAACTATTACTACTTGGTATGCAGACATGCATTTGAGCAGGAAGTCTCCCACTTGGATTAGCTGAAGAGAGAAAGATCTTTGAACTGACAACACTGTGGTACACGGGTCACTTGTAGTTCCTATGAAAAATGTCCAAAATATATAATCTCAAAAACATTCCATAAAACAGGGGTTTCCAAACTTGGCAACTGTGGCTGAGGAATTCTGGAAGTTGAAACCCATAAATCTTAACAGTTGCCAAGTTTGGAGAACCTTGTTGTCAGGGATGAGTGAGCTGCACAGATTTATCTCAAAAACCTGCAGCAAATGAATCAGAGGCCCTAAAGAAAACCACTATGTAAAATTCGTGCTCTCCTGAGCTAGAAATATATATTGATTTATTGCGTGTACAACCTGCCTTTTTCT
Source organism: Vipera ursinii (assembly GCF_947247035.1). Classification (NCBI taxonomy): domain Eukaryota; kingdom Metazoa; phylum Chordata; class Lepidosauria; order Squamata; family Viperidae; genus Vipera; species Vipera ursinii. The sequence continues at coordinate 18,077,847 of NC_139520.1, read as the reverse complement.
CAATTTTCTTCGCCCATGTTTTTTTGCCGTGTGCGGTTCTTGTGTGTAACTTGACTTACCTCACGGGTGACTCTGCCATTGTTGTCAAAATCATACAGAGTGAAGGTCCATTCTTGCCTGTTATCTTCTTCAACAGACACATCACACTGCAATTCCTAAGGCACACCCAAAAGTGCATACAGTTAACCAAAAGAAAAAGGCTAGTTTGTTGTCTAAAACATGCTTTGTCTGAAGATGCTTTTCCAAGGGAAAAATCTCTTAAGGTTCCCTTTTTTAGCAGAGATGGTTGAGAAAGTGATTAGGCTGTGGCTTCAAAGGGCCCCGCTGCAAGAAACAGATAATCTAGACTCTTTCATTAGGGCTGTCGTTGAAGACTATTCAAGGCATAATTCTGAGAGCATTGGTCATGCCTGTTGATGATTATTAATCGAGCCATGACTGGTGTGGTTACAATGATTCCTGCTTCCTTTAATCTCTCAGAGACTTTTGATATCATCACTTTTGGTATCCTTCTGGACTGCCTATGGAGATGAACATTTTAAAAAACGTTACAACTTCAAATAAGAGGTGTCAGCTTCCTTTTTTCCCCTCTCCAAAACGGCAATCATGTTTAGGGGCGATGTGTCAGCTGTTCTCGGATTGGGCAAAAAGAAGATGTTGAATAGAGCTTTTTAACCTAATTCCCTTGAGCTAAGTTTCCTGCCGAGTTTGAAACATTTTCAGTTTCCTTAAGCGCCCAGGAAAAACTCTGTAAAAGCTACTTGCAAAACCGCTTAGAAATCGGAAGTCAGATCCTCCGGTTTCAGAGAGAAAGAACAAGCCAATTAATCTAAAGAGAAGGCAGAAAAGATTTATGTGAAAGTTGCTACAAACTGGTTCCCCCAAATCCATCCATTGAAAAAAAAACTCTTTTCACCCACGGATTTTAAAGGTAGACTTCCTGCTCATCCTCGCTTCTGGCCCATGAAAAACAGCACAACATCCGAATCCAGACAACAACACCCCGCCAAGCTGCTTGATCGAATTCTGCACAAGTTGATTTCAGATTGAAACCTTAAAAGGTTTTAAGGCCAAGCAATGCAAATAAGGCCTCTTGGTATGAAGTCTGTAAATCAAGGATGTTAAGAGAATATACTTTAGACAACGCTTTATGCAAAACCAAAGAATTTTAGCCTTCTGATTGATCATCTTTCCCGGCAATGATACATTCAAAGATTCTGCTGATGTTGTGTCACTGGAGCCTGACATGAAATAAAAAAACAGACAGGCAGTCCTCCACTTACAACAGTTCATTTAATGAGTGTTTGAAGTTACCCTGGCATTGAAAAAAAGATGACTTATATCCAGTTGGGGGATTCAGATATGTGAACAACCAGTTCTCTGTGTGGATGCCGCTTCCGGAAGTCCATTCTGGGCCTGGGCAACAAAAAATTAGCTACTGGTTCTGCCGAAGTGGTGCAAACCGGCCGAATCCCACCACTTATAACCATTTTCCCCACCTATGACCATTGCAGCACCCCTAGGGTCACATGATCCAACATTCAGATGCTTGGCAACTGACTCGTATTTATGATGGTCGCAGTGATCCCCGGGGTCCCATGATCCCCATTTTGTGGCGGCCTGACAAGCAAAGTCAAGGGGGAAGCCAGATTCACTTAAGAACCAGGTTACTAGCTTAACCATTTCTGTCCTTCGTTTAACAACTGCGGCAGAAAAGGTCGTAAAATGGGTCAAAATCCACTTAACAAATGTCTTGCTTAGCAACAGCAATGTTGGGATCGATGGAGGTCGTCACTCGAGAGCTACTTGCATTAAAATAAAAAAAAATGGCCAAAGTCTGAGACATATCATGGAAATTATTTCCTTAGTTTGGGTTTTGACAGCGGGGTCCGGCCACCATTTTGGAACACAGTCTGGGGATGCCTGAGAAGAGCTAAAACTCAACCTTGTATCCAAGAAGACAAGGACCAACTCGAGTAAAGTAGTGAATCACTACGGTTGTTGAGTTAGCAAAACGGTTGCTGAGTGGCTTACTCACAGGCTTTGCTTGTCAAAAAGTCGCAAAAGGGGATGGCGTGACCGTGGGACACGGCAACCGTCATAAAGATGAGTCAGTTGCCAAGCGTCCGTAATTCCGAACGGTCGCTAAATGTGACCGTTGTACATGGAGGACTGCCAAGAAAAGATCCTGAAAGGACTCCTGTTGTTTTTACCTGGCTACGGTAAGAATTGAACGAGGGACTTTCCACTTCAGTCTTGTGTTTCCAAGGAGGAAAAAAAAACCTGTTTGCACAACCAAGGCCTCACCTCAACTTTACAGGACCCTCCTCACCTTACTTCTGTGAAACTCTCGCGGGGGGGGGGGCGTTGGAAGTCAAGGGGAGCCAAGCAAGGCATGGGGGCAATGAGAAGAAAAGCGGTGGCACTCAAGGAAAATAAACAGTTCCAAATAGCTCTGGCAGGATGGAAGAAGGCCTGAAATACCTCCTTGATCTGCTGACTTGAAACCAATTCCCTACAGCAGTTAACGGCAGAGCCCCTTCTTCCCCTGCTGAGTTCAAAGGCAGCCGTCTCTTGCTTGTTACAGGCCCGGGCTTGAAAGCTGCCAAAAGACCCCTACACAGTTGTGGAAGTGGAGGTTCAGATTACACAAACATTCTTCAGCGTCCTTAAAAGCCAAGGCGTAGCCGCCGCCGCCGATTTAGACCTCTTGACTGTCATATTTCAGACTCCTGGGTGCCATAAAATGAAAGCCTCTCCTGTGTACTCAGCCCCTCTGCTTGCGCCACTGAGGAGCTCTGATCTCAAAGGCAAGCGGGTACCTATCTCTACGCTTCCCAAGGGAGGAGACAGACCCCTTGCACAACCCAGAGATCGAAATCAGCAATGTGCATCGTTATGGTTGGACAGACAGATGTCTAGGGCGCATCTGTCATTCTTATCCGCCTATCATCCTTCCCGAGGACCTGGGATAGGCAGATGTTGTTCTTTGAGGGTGTTGAAGATAATGTTACAGGGCGGAAGCTGATCCAAGTCAAGCTGCCTTTTGCAATGGACTGGTGAATTTGTCAGTGCTGATGCTGATGACGACGTTCAAGTGGTGTTCCAGATGTTTCAGGATCGAACCAAGGCGCCAATTATTATTAGCACTATCTTTGCTTTCTTTGACACGTTCATTATACTTCTATTTGCGAGGGTTTATATTTTGGGATTTTTTTTCCAGTTGTTTCTCTTCTGTACTGCCCGAGTGCACTATCCAGAGTTTTTTTGTCTTTCTTATCATCAATTGTGAAAAAGAGGTGTTATGTGGGGAGGGGGGAAAGGAGAGAGGGAGGAAGAAAGGAAAGAAGGAAGGAAGGAAGGAAGGAAGGAAGGAAGGAAGGAAGGAAGGAAGGAAGGAAGGAAGGAAAGAAGGAAGGAAGGAAGGAGAGGGAAGCAAAAAGGAAGGAGAGAAAAGAAGGAAGGAAGGAAGGAAGGAAGGAAGGAAGGAAGGAAGGAAGGAAGGAAGGAAGGAAGGAAGGAGAGGGAAGCAAAAAGGAAGGAGAGAAAAGAAGGAAGGAAGGAAGGAAGGAAGGAAGGAAGGAAGGAAGGAGAGGGAAGCAGGAAGGAAGGAAGGAAGGAAGGAAGGAAGGAGAGGGAAGCAGGAAGGAAGGAGAGAAAAGAAGGAAGGAAGGAAGGAAGGAAGGAAGGAAGGAAGGAAGGAAGGAGAGGGAAGCAGGAAGGAAGGAAGGAAGGAAGGAAGGAAGAGGAAGGAAGGAAGGAAGGAAGGAAGGAAGGAGAGGGAAGCAAAAAGGAAGGAGAGAAAAGAAGGAAGGAAGGAAGGAAGAAAGAAAGAAAGAAAGAAAGGAAGGAAGGAAGGAAGGAAGGAAGGAAGGAAGGAAGGAAGGAGAGGGAAGCAAAAAGGAAGGAGAGAAAAGAAGGAAGGAAGGAAGGAAGGAGAGGGAAGCAGGAAGGAAGGAAGGAAGGAAGGAAGGAGAGGGAAGCAGGAAGGAAGGAAGGAAGGAAGGAAGGAAGGAAGGAAGGAAGGAAGGAAGGAGAGGGAAGCAGGAAGGAAGGAAGGAAGGAAGGAAGAGGAAGGAAGGAAGGAAGGAAGGAAGGAAGGAGAGGGAAGCAAAAAGGAAGGAGAGAAAAGAAGGAAGGAAGGAAGGAAGGAAGGAAGGAAGGAAGGAAGGAAGGAGAGGGAAGCAAAAAGGAAGGAGAGAAAAGAAGGAAGGAAGGAAGGAAGGAAGGAAGGAAGGAAGGAAGGAAGGAAGGAAGGAGAGGGAAGCAGGAAGGAAGGAAGGAAGGAAGGAAGGAAGAGGAAGAAAGGAAAGAAGGAAGGAAGGAAGGAAGGAAGGAAGGAAGGAAGGAAGGAAGGAGAGGGAAGCAAAAAGGAAGGAGAGAAAAGAAGGAAGGAAGGAAGGAAGAAAGGAAGGAAGGAAGGAAGGAAGGAGAGGGAAGCAAAAAGGAAGGAGAGAAAAGAAGGAAGGAAGGAAGGAAGGAAGGAAGGAAGGAAGGAAGGAAAGAGAGGGAAGCAGGAAGGAAGGAAGGAAGGAAGGAAGGAAGGAAGGAAGGAGAGGGAAGCAGGAAGTAAGGAAGGAAGGAAGGAAGGAAGGAAGGAGAGGGAAGCAGGAAGGAAGGAAGGAAGGAAGGAAGAGGAAGGAAGGAAGGAAGGAAGGAAGGAAGGAGAGGGAAGCAAAAAGGAAGGAGAGAAAAGAAGGAAGGAAGGAAGGAAGGAAGGAAGGAAGGAAGGAAGGAAGGAAGGAAGGAAGGAGAGGGAAGCAGGAAGGAAGGAAGGAAGGAAGAGGAAGGGAGGAAGGAAGGAAGGAAGGAAGGAAGGAAGGAAGGAAGGAAGGAAGGAAGGAGAGGGAAGCAAAAAGGAAGGAGAGAAAAGAAGGAAGGAAGGAAGGAAGGAAGGAAGGAGAGGGAAGCAAAAAGGAAGGAGAGAAAAGAAGGAAGGAAGGAAGGAAGGAAGGAAGGAAGGAAGGAGAGGAAAGCAGGAAGGAAGGAAGGAAGGAAGGAAGGAAGGAAGGAAGGAAGGAGAGGGAAGCAGGAAGGAAGGAAGGAAGGAAGAGGAAGGAAGGAAGGAAGGAAGGAAGGAAGGAAGGAAGGAAGGAAGGAAGGAAGGAAGGAAGGAGAGGGAAGCAGAAAGGAAGGAATCTTAAAGCCACTCGAATCATGGAAACCTCATTGACTGTGTTAGATATCAGTGAAGCTACATGAAAAGTCCCTGTTTTCTCAAGGATGTCTCTCTGTTTGATTCACTAATTCTATTTTGAAAGAGCAATCAAAGAGGCACAGGGTGGGGGGAAGTAAAGATGAAAGCCTATTCTTTTCCAACTTCAGTTATCAGTCCTGGAACAATTTTGGCAAGATCACTACCGGCCTCTGAAGACTCTTAATCTGTCCACTTAGCTGAATTTATATCAAGGAGGAGAATTAGATCACTGAGTTACTTGTAATTGGCTCTGTTTACTCCCAGCATTATCTGTATCTTCTACAGCAACAACACACTGATCACCTTTGGCAAGAATGTAAGAAAAGAGAAACTCAGAGAAAGAAGCGTAATGACAGCCAGCAGAGAAGATTCATTAATGCCAAGATATGAGACATTAGAATAATATGTATAATAATATATTTAAATTTTGCCACAGTTGGCATCCCTGGTGCTTGGTTGGCACTTGAGAAAGTTCTCCTCATGTGAGCTCATGGAACTTCACGGAACTCCTGCACGCACAAGAACACACCAAACAAAAGGTTTCCCTTGAACCAAGTTTGATTCCTAGTGATTTCCTGGAATGAGCTACGTTTGTTGTTTTTTTCCAGTTTCTCAGTCAAGTCTACACTCCTGGTGGTCCTGATCAAGTCTGATCCTGCTTAGCTCTTCCAGATCAGCTAAGGGCAGCCAGTGCTGCAAGCCAATTGGCCATGAATCTAGAGCTTAATTCACAACTGTAATGATTCCATGCGACATAACTGGGGAAGCTTCACATAAACACACATGCCCCACTATAATTAAAGTGTTTAATTAATAAAGATATTGAGACTGTAGAAAGAGTGCAGAGAAGCCCAACAAAGATGATCAGAGGACTGGAGGCTAAAAACATACAAAGAACGGTTGCAGGAATTGGGTATGACTAGTTTGATGAAGAGAAGGACGAGGGGGGACACGATAGCAGCCTTCCAATATCTCAGGGGTTGCCACAAAGAAGAGGGGGTCAACCTCTTCTTCAAAGCACCTGAAGGCAGGACAAGAAGCAACGGATGGAAACTAACCAAGGAGAGAAGCAACCTGGAACTAAGGAGAAATTTCTTGACAGTGAGAACATTTAATCACTGGAACAATTTGCCTCCAGAAGTTGTGGGTGTTCCAAGACTGGAAGTTTTTAAGAAGAGATTGGAGAGTGATTTGTCCAGCATGGTAAGGGTCTCCTACTTGAATAAGGTGGTTGGACTAAAAGACCTCAAGGTCCCTTCCAGCTCTGTTATTCTGTAATTCTTTCGGTTGCTCAAGATGCTTTTGTAAACAAAAGCTGGAATAATCTTCTCAGGAGTTGCAAAGTTTTTGAACTTTGAGAGCAAACTCTGCTTGTCCCATGGATCAACTTGGATTCTTCAAAGGTCTGGTCTCCTAATTAAGTAAAGTCAATCAACCACCCTCAGGAAGCAGATTGAGATATGACGATGTAACAACCTGGAGAGGTCTGCCCATCATCTGAACCAAGCTCTCCCTTGTCCTACTGGTTGCTGCCTCATTGTCAGTTTGGAAGTATGATTCAACTGCTAGCATGGTGGCCTCTTGTATGTACAGCAGGAGATGGAGGAAGAAAGCATGATTATGGGGTCACCTCCAATTCTTTACAAATCTGTCCTTTTCCAGGATATGGATTCTAGGCAATCACTTCGCAACTGCAAACACACAACATAATCCTCCACAATTTTTATTATGCACTCCCAAATAGGGCAGAAAGCTAGCAGTTCTCTGAACCCTTGAAGAGTCTTCTGTCTTCCAGGAAAACAGGGCATGCATTCAAGGAGGCTTGTGAAATGTTTCAAAGACAAAACATTTCAAGACTCCAAATGCCGTTTCAAGTTCAAAAATGGGTTATTTCATCGTTTCTGGAAGCGTTCTGATGTTGTTCCAACTCTCCTGGAAGAGTTCCAAGTGCAAACCAGAGCTGTCTTGACCTCAGAACACTCCCCAAATGTTTGGAAGAAGAACAGCAATTGCTGTTTTGAACGCCGCTTGCATTTGCAAAACCACTAATATGGAGCCGATTAGGAGTCAAATTGGATGGGAACGGCATCTTTTGAAGATCTCAGAGCAACTGGCTGCCCTAACAAAAGGACGACATGCTTTTACCTCAAATTTGAGCTGCTTCTTGGCATTTGTGCGGACGTCGGCTTCCTTTTCAGCTTTCTTTTCCTCACCGCTGCGAGCTCCGTCTGTCTTTTCTGGAGGCAGAGCAACTGGGGGTGAAAGAGAGAGGCAGAGTTAAGGAGAATGCTCTAGATGTTGGGTTGAGTTTAGCTGTAGGGATGCACAAGACACCAGGTTTCCCTGAAAGTAAGACCTACCCTAAAAATAAGCCCTAGCTTGATTTTGGGGGGTGGGTCTAGTACAGGGGTAGGCAACCTTGGCTCTTTGATGACTCGTGGACTTCAACTCCCAGAATTCCTAAAGCCAGCATGGCTCAGAGCCAAGGTTGCCTACCCCTGGTCTAGTAGAAGCCCTAGCCAAAAAATAAGCCCTAGTTTGGGGGCGAGGCACAATCAAGCTACGGCAGGGGTGGGTAGGGGTGTGAATCTGCCCCACACACGCCACACTCACCTTCCAGCCAGGCCTCTCCTCACCAGCCCTCTTCTTCTGTGGCGTCTTCTGCAGCCAGGCCTGCATTTCTCAGTCACAGGCCTTCCAGAAAGGCATGAGTGCAAAATGGAGGCTGGAATGCAGCTGCAGAAGAAGTGGACCTGCTGGGCAGGGTCATCAGTGCCGGAGGTGGGTATAAAAAGACACCCCCCAAAAATAAGACCTGATGCCTCTTTTGTAGGCAAAAAAAATAAAAATTAAATAATAAGACCTGGTTTTATTTTGGGGGAAACACGGTAGCTCAACCTTGCTCCGAGTGCAAAAGAGACGTGTTGAGCATCCTAAGCATGAAACAAACCTTTTGGAGTTTTGTTCTAAGCCTGACACAGAGCACATTTTTCCCAGCATGGAGCCCAGTTTAACTCTATTGAGAGATGCATTTTCCAGTGCAAACTCTTTGCACCTCAAAACATTCAAACTAGGAGCCCAGAGAGCTTTCTTCTGAACATGACATAGAACCTATTTAAAAACCCATATTTGTCAACTATGTTAAATTTTGACTTCATTTTCATCAACATGGTACAACCATGAATTTTACATGGAGTTCTGCTGAGAACAGTAGCTCCCTAACTTTGACATCCAAAATATAATTTGATTTAACAGGTTACAATATTAACAAAGGGTTCTACTCGCTACGGAAATACCCTCTGGATGAAGAAAAACAAACTTTAAAAAAAATACACACAAAGGTAAAACAAAAGTGAATTTTAAAAAAGAAAAAAAGAGGAAGTATTAAAGTATTCTCTACTAAGAGAATAGACTTGTTACAACTTGCAGGAACACATTCATTTCTCATTCAAAGCCAACAGAAAGCATCAACCAGTCCACACATAAAACTAAATTGGATTTTTTTTAAAAAAAATCTTAATGCCACAGTGCTTTGGTTTGCACACAGAACTAAAAGCTACAATGGCTAACTTCACCACTGCAGTAAATCCTTCAAACAAACAAGCTGCTTTATGGGTTAATGTTATGCATCAGCACAAGTTATATTTTATCCTTCATCAGCCTTAAATTAAGTTTCTGTGTGAGGGCAAGGTAAGGGCAACCAGAGAAGAAGTCTAAAAGAGAATAAATGCTCTTGGCTCTAAGCTCTGCAGCATAATCTTTCTCTATGTTCAGAAAGATAAATAAATCATTAAAATAACACATTCTGGCAGGTAAAAACTGTGCTGTGACAAATTAGGTCCTTCAAATATAAAAAGTAAAGACTATCAGAAAGATGACGGAGAAGGAAAAGCTTGCCATATAAATGTCTTGGACATACGTTTTAATATGGCGTGCAGGCAAAGATCTCTTCTCCATTTGGCCTACAATTTGGTTGCTGGAGCTACTTGTACTTCTGTATTTGAAGACGCAGCGCAACGTCACTTTTCCCAATAATTTCCCCCTTTCTGTCTGTCTCACGTACTTGCAAACCAAGTGTCAGAAAACAGCAGCCCCAAAGCTAGTCAGATGTCTAGTAAGAATTCAAGAATTCTCCAAGGCACCTGAAGGCAGGAGAAGAAACCATGGATGGAAACTAATCAAGGAGAGAAACAACCTGGAATTAAGGAGAAACTTCCTACAATTAATCAGTGGAACATCTTGCCACCAGAAGTTGTGGGTGCTCCATCCCTGGAGGTTTGTAAGAAGAGATTGGACAATGATTTGCCTGAAATGATATAGGGTTTCCTGCTGAAGCAAGGGGTTGGACTAGAAGACCTCCAAGGTCCCTTCCACTTCTGTTATTTTCTTATTCTGCTAGTTGCCCACAGGCTCAGATATGGTCACAAGCAAATCATGACTCCTTTACAAGAAATCAAACCAAGGATGACTCAGAGGTAATCCTTGACTTACAACCATTCATTGGAAGTTACGACGGCACTGAAAAAAGTTGACTTATGACCAATTTTCACAATTATGACTATTGCAACATCCCCCTGGTCATGTGATCAAAATTCAGGTGCTTGGCAACTGGCTTGTTTTCTTGCAGACGTTTCTTACCCAAACTAGGTAACATCATCAGTGCTGGTGAGGAGTGTGGTTTGTTGTCATTTTATTTTCTGGTGGCTTGCTCTGTCAGTGTTGGTGAGGGTGGTCTTAAAGATTCCTTGGTTGGGTTGTTTGCTACCTTCAGGTGCTTTGGAGAATAGCTTGACTTCCTCTTCTTTATGGCAACCCCTGAGATACTGGAACATGTCTCTCCTAGTCCTGCATTGGTTACCAGTTGTCTTCCGGGTGAGGTTCAAGGTCTTGGTTATGATCTTTAAGTCCTTACATGGCATGGGTCCGGGTTACCTCGGGGACCACCTGCTGCCGGTGTCAACTCCCCTCCGCCCTGTGCGTTCCCACAGAGAGGGCCTCCTCAGGGTGCCTCCAGTCAGGGAATGCCGACTGGCGGCCCCCAGGGGGAGAGCCTTCTCTGTGGGCGCTCCGGCATTATGGAATCAACTGCCGGTGGAGCTCCGGATGGCATCAGACCTCCGAACTTTCCGTCGTGGCCTGAAGACCCATTTATTTGAATTAGCTGGTCTGGCCTGACGGGGGATTTGGGTTTTAAATAGTTGTTTAGAATTGTATTATTGTTTTTAACTGGGCATTGATTTAATCTTTTTTTTAACTTTTGTATTGTTATTTATATATGCCCTGTGAACCGCCCTGAGTCCCTAGGGAGAAGGGCAGTATATAAATTAAATAAAACTAAACTAAACTAAACTAAACTTCTCTTCATTAAACTAAGGTAAAGGTAAAGCTAAAGGTTCCCCCGCACATGCGTGCTAGTCGTTTCCGACTCTAGGGGCCGGTGCTCATCTCCGTTTCAAAGCCGAAGAGCCAGCGCTTGTCCGAGGACGTCTCCGTGGTCATGTGGCCGGCATGACTAGGCGCCAAAGGTGCACAGAGCACTGTTACCTTCCCACCGTAGCGGTCCCTATTTTTATACTTGCATTTTTACATGCTTTCGAACTGCTAGGTTGGCAGAAGCTGGGACGAGTAACAGGCGCTCACTCTGTTACGCGGCACTCGGGATTCGACCCGCCAAACTGCCGACCTTCTGATCGACAAGCTCAGCGTCCTAACCCACTGAGCCACCGCGTCCCTTCTTCATTAAACTAGACCTGCCCAATTCCAGCAACCATTCCTTATATCTTTTAGCCTCCAGTCCCCTGGCCTCTAGTATGTTGTTAATGTCTATGTGTCCCTTGATGGCTGATTGTCAAGAGTGCCCGGCTTCTACAAATTCCCTGGCATCTTTATCAATTTTCTAGGCTGGTCACAACTACAGATACAACTTTTCCATAAATGAAAAAAGGCATCGCCATTTGTGGAATATAGATCTATTTCTTTAAAGCCTCTTTCAAAAGCAGCCCAGAAAACTTAAGATGGACAGCTATATGAATCTTTTAAATAAACATGTACATACGTAAATAAACAGGCTGCCTAGGATGAAAGATCACTGCATCAGTCAAACTGCTCAGTCTTTGGATTAGATAGGATAGGGGGAAAATATCAAAGGATAGCATTTTGGGCTTGAGGCAAACAAATTTTGTTTTAACACGTGTTTAACCGAAATACAGAAAATGTAAGTGCTTTTAGGCTATATGCCCTTCAGCGGTCTGTTTCTATGCATATGAAGCAACACAGGACAGTTAAAGAGATCTGCTCACATCTCTCTCACACACACAACAGAAAAGCAATGCCCTGAAAAGCATCTATAACGAAAAATGCGAACAATGACCGGGAAGAGTTAAGATTGGCAGCGCGACAACCCAAGAAAAACCACAAGGCAAAATGCGAAGAGTTCAGCTGGCTGCCATGTGATCTTCCACCCAAATCCTCACCAACAATATTACATTTGTCTAGGCAAGATTGCTATCTTAAATAAAAGGGAGATCATCAAGGATCCTAACTGTCAACTCAAGAGCAGTTCAAAACAGATCCATGGGCAAGATCACTTCTGGGAAAATCTCTTTTCCCCCCCCTGCCCCCAAGCACATTCACACAATGAACACAAACGCATTCAGGAAACCAAACACCTCAGGTCTGCAATTGGAAAAAAATGGCATAATTTGGATACTTGTGGGAATAACTATGCATTAGATGAACCAACAAAAGGGAATGTCTAGGTCAGAATCGAACTGTGGGCTCCTTGGTGCTCTCTGAGCTTTGTGATTTGCTTGCAGACATTTCATTACCCAACTAGGTAACATCATCAGTCCTGTGCTGATCCTCCTCATCAAGCACTGATGGTAGAATAGAATAGAGCTGGAAGGGACCTTGGAGGTCTTCTAGTCCAGCCCCCTGCTCAAGCAAGAGAACCTATGACATTTCATACAAATGGCTGTCCAATCTCTTCTTAAAAACCTCCAGTGTTGGAGCATTCACCACTTCTGGAGGCAGGTTGTTCCACCGGTTAATTGTTCTCACTGTCAGGAAATTTCTCCTTAGTTCTAGGTTGCTTCTCTCTTTGGTTAGTTTCAATCCGTTGCTTCTTGTCCTGCCTTCAGGTGCTTTGGAGAATCGCTTGATATTCCCTAATCAGGTAATAAAACCTCTGCCAGAAAACCATCAAGTCCAAAGAACACCAGTTACTTTCAATATGTCCCAAATCCTGGGTAAAATCCTTTGCAAGTGCTGTTTGAGAACATTTTCCAGACGCCCTCAGAAGAACTCTTTCTAGACCAATGTAGGCAGCGGTGTCCTTTTTTCACTCTTTGGAATTCATTTCTATCCTTTGGGTGTCCATATGCACATGCCTGCACGGGTCTATTTACTCGACATGTATGGCACATAGATGCAGAGACAATGTTAAGTTTCTCAAACAGAGATCTGAGCTTGGAAAAAAAAGACCCAGCTGCTTTAATGCTCCTTCCCTGCTTTGACCTTAAAGCTGTATTATAAAGGTAGGTTGGAAACTCTGCCTTTTGTTTCGACAGGACTTTGGTACCTGCCAGAGGAGGCAGTGTCTGGGAAATACCAAATTTGACGGTTGTTGACATTTCCTGGGTCCTGTCTCTAAACATTGGCAAGACAGACTTTCTAGTTAACCTGAAGGGTCTGCCAATTTCTTCTTATTAACTGTAAGGCTGTCTTCCTGCCCAGAAGAACCAGTGAACTGAATGGCAGTGCTCAGAAAGCACCCAGGACAGATGTTAGTCATTCTGGGACTCCCCACGCTTACCAAATCAGGCGTGCTCCCTCCTGTGCAAAAACCCAATCACCCTTCTCCAAAATGATGGTGGCACAGCTAGTCCTCCATTTACAACCATAGTTGAACCCAACACCTCTGCCACGGTTGTTCAGTGAAACACTGCAGTCGTTAAGTTAGCCACACGGCCGTGAAGCAAATCTGGCTTCTCCGTTGGCTCTGCTTCTCAGAAGGTCGCAAAAGGGGATCACGTGACGCCCCAGGACATAAATACGAGTCAGTTGCCGAGCGTCTGAATTTTGATCATGTGACTGCGGGGATGTGGCAATGGTCGTAAGTGTGGAAAAAGGAGTCTAAGTCATTTTTCCCCCCAGTGATGTAATGATGTTCGAGTGGTCGTTAAACGGATTGTTCTTAAGTAAAGGACTTGATACAGGTAGTCCTCCACTTATGACCGTTTGGTTAACCACCCTCTGAAGTTAAACCACCAGGACTTTAGTGGAGGCAGGGAAAGTTTGAAGATGAAAAAAGTCTGCAGATGAATTAGCTTGTTCCACCAAGTATTTTTCTTTGTTTTTTCGAAGGAAAATTTTGGAAAACAAATACCAGCTTGCTTGACACATTTAATTTGGGGGATAGTTAGGTCGATGTATTAAATTCCTGCTTAAGAAGCCTGTTTTTTTTTGGGGGGGGGAGAAATGGGGGCAATGAGGACCCAGATTGTTGGGGGCAATTAAGCTGACTTTGTAATAATGCCACTTGGGGGGGCGAAAGCCCTAATAAGCAGGCATGTACATAGAATGAAGGCTATTGCTAAGCTTGTAAGCCGCCCTGAGTCTTCGGAGAAGGGCGGGATATAAATGGAATTAAAATAAAATAAATAAATAAATAAATTTCTGAATTTACTAAAACTGGCCTAAGCAAACCCAATCAGTGGACAGTTTTTACTCCTTAGTCCAGAAAAGTGGGGGGGGGGAGGAATAAAAATGAAACTATCATATTATCTAAAACTAAGGCTTTGGGTTTTCATTTTCAACTGAACGAGGATTACATCTTTGAAAACACATCTCGTTTGCTTCTTCACAGCCTCTCTTTTCTCTGCTGCTAATTAGGAAGTGTGTGCCTCCAATGCCACAGCACAATGTTCTTTTTCTATCCGAAACTGAAAATGCAACAACGGGAACAAGGCCCGAGAAATATTGCATTTCAAACACAGCGAAACGGGACTCTCGCATTAAAGAGGCTAATTGGTACAAGAATACTTCCAGATTATCTGTTGCTGAGGTCGGTTAATTAATAACGTCTATTTGTTATTAGAGAACCAGGCCCCACAAAAAGGTGTGGACAGGGAGAGGATTCCATGACTGTACTGTCAATCGGCATTTTGTACTGTTGAGTTGTGCCCAAAGTCATCACAACACCAGCCTTTGTAGAATGTTATGTTCAGGATTATAGACGGCTACCACCTCCCATGAGTTCTGCATAGCTGATAGCACATTACACTTCAACCAAAATGTGGAGTCTCTCTCTCTCTTTGCGCATTCTGTCAGCTGATCCCAACTGGCCAATCTCTGACCCTCGCCTTTCTCAATCTGAATAATTTATTTGACTGGACAGTCAGAAGAAGACAAGGGGATCACACCGAGAAGACATAAAGAATTAATAAACATTCTCTCCGTCTGCATTGATCATTAATTCAACCAAAGTAACCCACTTTTTAACTTTAGAACCCCATAAATAAGTTTTTTTCCCCCTTCAAACACGCACTGGAAAAGAAAATTGACAGATATCATCAAAACCATATGGCAGTCCTAAACTGCTATTAGTTAGCAATTATATCACTTCAATACTAGCTCAGGCACCTAACTTAATTCTTTGCACTAAATAGCTTGATGAATTTATATAGCAGACAATCATTTCTCTTTCTAATTAGTGGCCGGGCTGGTAATTTTTCATCAACAGCAGCAAGCTAGATTAAATGCTATACTTGACCATCGTCACCCAAGCTACTTTGATGTTCCCTTTTCCAAGCTTCAGAATACCTTTTGGATGGAGATCAGACGGCATTAAACAGAATTACTAATTAATTAAGCAAAGTTAAATTCTAAACGCTGTTTGTTCTGTTAGCCAAAAGCCTCAACAGAACAGGCTTTTCCCATCTCTACTGAGATCAAAGGAATATATATATATATATTTTCCCCTATCCTAGCCCTCCCGCTCATCCTCCTCCTTCGAAAGTTAGCAAGTTCAGTTTAGAAGGATGAAATGCTGTATCACTATGTACAGAAAAGCCTTTTCACACACACAAAAAAAAAACCAACACAAAAAACCAACCCCACAATGTTCCAAATTACTGCCTCATAAAAGAAGACATACAGCTTGTGTTGGGTCTCACGACTTGGGCAGCAGATGATGGTGCAAGAGACTCCCAAATATTAAAAAAAGGAGAAAAAAACACCCTCTGGGAGATCAGCAGATGGGGCGAGGAGAAGGCGGTTTTTATAGCTCCTGGGAGGTGCAAACCCAGAAATAGGTTATGGAACATTAGCTCAAGCAGCAGATGGAAAAACGCCTGGAGACTGGTAAGCTTTGGAGTACAGTCCCAGAAAAACGTTCCCAAATATAGGCAGGTTGAAGAAATAGGGTGGAATGGAAACCTAAATTTAATTTAGTTCTGCCGGCTTTTAAGCTTAAATTAATGATAGGTAGCCTGGTTGCTTCTCAAGTACTGGGTCATCTTTCCTTGCAATCATCTTAAAAATTGGAGGTGCCACACAAGTGGCCCTCAAAGATTTGGGGTTGGGGTTGGGGGGGGATCCCCCCACATAGGTGGTCCTGGATGAAACCTTTGGCTTCAGGTATCTGTTTAGAAGAGAATATCTGAAGCTCAGGGTTGGAATGAGGGGTCCCTGATGCTCTCTGAGCTTGGTGCTTTTCTTGCAGATGTTTCATGACCCAACTGGGTAACATCATCAGTGCTAGAAGGGAGTGGAGTTTTGCACTGATGATGTTACCTAGTTGGGTCATGAAACGTCTGCAAGAAAGCCACCAAGCTCCAAGAACACTGAAGACCCAGATAGAGAAATGGCTCACAACGGGCTACACAAGAAACACAACAGGGTCCATATTCAGCTGTGTGAGATTGTGATAGCCTATCAGGACATGCATAATAAATTTCCTTGTGGCTTACCTGGGTCTGTCACACCTTTAGCTGGGTTTAACCTTGCCTGGGCCTCGTCCAGTGGCTCAGGATTTTGCTAACTCCTACTTCTAACAAAAGCGGGGGGGGGAGTGTCAAGAAAAGTGCAACAGGGTGAGGAAATTCAACCACACACTCAGAATAGCACAAATTGCTCTTTTGTCCTCGGAGTTGCTCAGTACAGTTTACAGATACAAGTCCTTTCTCTCCTTCAACCCCATTTTTTTTACATATTTCTGTTTCCATCATCTTTTTTTAATTATTTCATTTTGATTTTTGGAGGGAGGCTGTATGGTGATCCCTTTAGGGATGTTTCATTCTGAAGTTCCCAAGGAAAACTATACAACACTAATTTAAATGAAGGTTGTGCGTAGGTAATATCATTAATAATGCAGACTTTGATCCCCAACCAGTCTCTCGGCTAACTTAGATGTGCCAAACACACAAACACACACACACACACACACACACACACACAGAGCGCCCACATTTGCCGTGATAACAAGAGCTCTGAAAACACCAAGATGATGGAATAATCATATCAGCCTTTTCATCAAAATTGCTTCCCATGGGGAGAGCTGTCACTGTGATCCTCACAAAGATCATCGTAAAGAAATAACGCTGGGGAGACCAGTTCTGAATGTCTTTCTGATCGCTATGAGCCATCCAAACCATCCTTGTTCCTGCAAACCAATTTAAAATTTACATTGTAAAACATACTGTCCTAGACTGATGCTCCAAACATCTCTGTCTCTTCTTAAAAAAAAGGTGCAGCCCAAAGTTCACACGCATTGTATAAAACAAGGCCCCCTTATTTTTATATGGGTAACTTATCATAATGTCCGTATTTTGACTAGGAAAAAAAAACATTGATAGGCTGTCTCACTTTCCACACAACCTGGAAATGATTATCATTTATTTGTATACCATCGTTAGCATGAGTTTTCACGGTAGTGAAGAACCACTGCTCATGCCAAAGGGGAAGATGTGAAGGCGGTTTGTACTTAGACACCTAAAAATGTTTTTTCCCCAAGGATGACCCGTTGTCCATAATCTCTTTGGATGTTCATTTTAAAAGACCCACCTTCTGGAGTAAGCTAAATTTCAGTCTACGTTATGTATTTTATGCTACTTCGTTTTCTTGGAATGGAAGTTCTAGACTTAACATCCTAAGTCCATCCTTATTCCCCCACAAAACAATACGTTGAGATTGTTAGCAAAGTTTTGCTCTAAACCACTTTTCCTCAATCAAGATCTCTCTAAATGTGAGGGACCAAAATCCCAGAATCCTACCAGCCCTGTGAAATCCAAGCCATCAGATTGTTCAACTAAAACCGGCCAGCTGGTTGCAAGCTTGTCAATAAAGGTAATTAATGTTTACCTGATTTCAAGAAGAAACTGGACTTTATTTTTCCTTGAAAACATTTTGCTTCTCATCCAAGAAGCTTCTTCAGTCTTCAACAAAGTCCAGTTGCCTCTTGAAAATGGACCTTTGGGACCATCATGACCTGGAATGACTGAGAATCTTCATAGACGATGCTTTAAATATAGTATTTTCTTTTAACTTAACAGAAAAAGTTAACAGAAAACCAGCGTCGGAAGGGACCTTGGAGGTCTTCTAGTCCAACCCCTTGCTCAGGCAGGAAACTCTATACCATTTCAGACAAATGGTTGTCCAATCTCTTCTTAACTCACAGACGAATAGCGGTTTCATTAAAATTTAGGGGCAGAAATATAAGGGGGGAAAAAAGAAGTTTGACTCCAGATAAATGCTAGGATTGTCAAAAAAAAAATTACATTCCTTCATAGGAAAATAAAGCTGAGTGGTACAACTACTACGAGGTCTGGATATGATTGAGATGAAACATCTGTTAAAAGGAGAATGGAAAAAACCCTCCCCTCCACCCCACTTAAAATACATCTCTATTTTCCATCCCTTCTTCTCAAACTTAAAACACGTGATGAAATCCCTGAAGCTACTTCAGAACTATAAAAAGTCACCTCAGTATCTGAAGCCAGTCAGAAACTCCACCATTCACGCTGAGCTTTTATGAAGAGCAGATTTTAAGAGGAAGGAGGGGGTGGGTGTGTGGAAAGCTATAATCTGTCAAGGTAACAAAGGCTACCTTATTCTCTGCTTGTTGAGTAAAACTGAGGTGGTGGGGGGTTTTTTTGGTTGTTGGGTTTTTTTTGCAGCTACCCGGAAAAAAATAAAAGTTGAAACACACATACAGTAATAAGGTCCCTGACAGTTTTCAATGCTCTTCAAACTAGGACCCCAAGCTGGCTGAAGTTCTTTCCTCCGCCCCCCCCCCTTTGGTTTTTCTGCCCCACACTTGCTGTTAAGCATTATTTGTTACAGTTTTCCCCAAGTACAATGGGGTTGTTCTGTCTGGAAAACATTCACACACACACACACACACACACACCCCCGCCGGGGGCTTAGAGAATTTAACCAAGCCATAGGAACGTAATGAAAAGACAGCTTGCAAGTTCTCTCCTCCAATTAATTCTTGCTCTTTTCCTTTGGGGTTGGGGTGGGGGGGTGGCAAAGGGCTCTTATAAAGGCATTCCTGTGTGCATGTGGACCCCCCCTTTTCATAGATTCTTGACTTACAAATTCACTGCGCCGCCCCCCCCCCCAGATTAGAGAAACTGGTGGGTTTCTGTTGTCCTTCTCAGAAATACATAGAGATGGAAGTGGATGTTTTGCTCAGGACTCCAAATAAAAGCATCCTTAACAGAAGACTTCGTACAGGCAGGTCCTCAACTTACGACCTCAACTGAGCCTCGAATTTCTGTGTCTGATTGAGAGAGTTAAGTGAGTTTTGCCTCACTGTACGACCTTTTTTGCCACTGTGGTTATGCGAACACGGTTGTTAAGCGAATCTGGCTTCCCCAAGGTTCACATTTATAACGGTTGCAGCGTCCAGGGCTCGGGTGATCCCCCTTTTGCGACCTTCTGACAAGCAAAGTCAATGGGGAAACTAGATTCACTTAACAACTGCGTTCCTAACTTAACAACTGCAGTGATTCACTTAACAACCGTGGACAGAAAGGTCGTAAAATGAGGGAGGAAACTCACTTGACGAAGCAACAGAAATTTTGGGCTCCATCGTGGTCGTAAGGCGAGGACTACCTGGATAGAGATGACCTTGGGGAAGGAATGGATGACCTTTGATGGGACACGAAACAACAACTCAATACTGGGGAAGTGGAAAGCCCAAGAAAAGAGGAGGAGGAGGATTTTATTTGGCATTCAGAAAGAAATACCAACGACAAGATTCTCAATATTATGCCTTAATTTCAGTACGTGGGATACAAGAAGACACACACTCACACCGTCTTAAAAGAAAAAGAGTTGTCCCCAAAATACTAGGACGTCCAAGGATATAAAAAAAAATCAAACCAGAGAAAAGTTAAATTAGGGAATAATAGTCAGAAGGCTTCTATCTTCCTGCTGTAGGATAAACAAAATAATTCAGCTGCAGCTGAGCCTCTTGTCAAATCTAAGAACTGAGTCAACAACCTGTTTTTGTGGCTGAGAGCTTTGATGTTGGTTTTGTTCTTTCCAGATTTTAAAAAAGGAGGACTTTTACTAAATACGGTTTTAATCCCAGATTCCGGAGCCCTTTCGCTGTGGCCCAGTTAAGCCAGTTAAGAAGGAAAGGATTTGATTAAGTTTTGCAATCCAACCTTAGAAATTAAATCCAGTTAAATGATCTTCTTCTTCTCCTTCTCCTTCTCCTTCTCCTTCTCCTTCTCCTTCTCCTTCTTCTCCTCCTCCTCCTCCTCCTCTTCTCCTCCTCCTCCTCCTCCTCTTCTTCTTCTCCTCCTCCTCCTCCTCCTCTTCTCCTCCTCCTCCTCCTCCTCTTCTCCTCCTCCTCCTCCTCCTCTTCTCCTCCTCCTCCTCCTCCTCCTCCTCTTCTCCTCCTCCTCCTCCTCTTCTTCTTCTTCTTCTTCTTCTTCTTCTTCTTCTTCTTCTTCTTCCCCCCTCCTCCTCCTCCTCTTCTTCTTCTTCTTCTTCTTCTTCTTCTTCTTCTTCTTCTTCTTCTTCTTCTTCTTCTTCTTCTTCTTCTTCTTCTCCTTCTCCTCTTTCTTCTTCCCCCCCTCCTCCTCCTCCTCCTTTTTTTGGTAATTTAGGCTGCTGGTGCTTACTGGTGGTAACTCCCTAAAATCTGGTAAGTCATAGTCCCAATTTGAAAGACAATAAAAATAATTCTACTGCTTATCTAACGGGTGCTTTGTGTGATCCCTATAGTTCTTCTACAATACAATTTCTCAGATGAAGCACCAGTACATCACCAGATGGTCTAAATGTTTGGGAAGTAACAGATCCAAAAAAATACTTTGGGGGCTGATCACAAGGCAAGTAATACGCAGGTCAAACAAGAGCAGCTCCATCGTCCACTAGAACATAGAATAATTAGGTTGGAAAGGACCTTGGAGGTCTTCTAGTCCAACCCCTTGCCAATGGCAGGAGATCCGATACCATTTCTTTGGGCTTGATAGGATGGATACATGTGATCCTATCACGTCTATCCCTCCCATCGATATATCATTTCAGAAAAATCCAGAACATCAGGAAGGAATTGTCATAGATGACTGATTCACAAGAAAGAAGAACTATGTAATGAGCTGTATCAGTTCATTTGAATCGGGATTTGTTGAATAAGTTACTACAGCTGTAAGCTGGCCCATAAACCACAATGGCCAGATTCATACAGCATCTGAAGCCAAAACTAAGAAATTACATTATGGTCAGCAAAATATGTGAATTCTGGTTCCATGAAAAAAAATATGAGCTTCCCTTTCCTACAGCACAGCTACAAGGCCAATCTCCTAAGTTTCAGAAAACTGGGAAAAATGGGTCATTGCTGGGACTTGGATAGAAGACCACTTGGGAAATTTTGAGTTTCAGACCAGATTGGGGTAAACAAACATACAAACCACCCTGTAAGAAGACGTCACAAGCCACCATCTTCTGTGGTATACCCAGAAAGTTGCTATATGGTCATAAACCTGTAAGTCATGAGCTGTATAAGTTCATTTGAATCGGGATCAATCTTGACTTGAAAGTAACATGACTTCAAAGCGATTAAAGCTTTCATTTGATATTTCCACAGGGAGAAATGACGGCTGTCTTATCTATAGTTCAATGAAACAAGGCCATCTCAAATTGTAATTTATGAAGCTAGATCAGTGGTTCTCAACCTGTGGTCCACAAATCCCTGGGGTGGTGGTGGTTCGCAACATCACAGGGGGGGCCACAAAGGCTTGAAGAAATGTTACGATTTAAATCTGGAGTTAAGTCTTGGGGATCCGTGGCCACAGAAGATATTTAAACGGGCTCCATGGTGAAGAAAAGGTTGAGAACCACTGAGCTAGATCATGGTATAAGGTTTCCTGCCTGAGCAGGGGGTTGGACTAGATGACCTCACAGGTTTGGGATACTATTCACACAACACTGTAGCTAGCATTCAACTGCAATAACCCAAACATGAAGCAAAGCTGATCATCTTCAATGGATAGTACTGAACAAGGTATCCATCCATCCAATAAGAAGAAGAAAAAGTAAAACATGAGAACACAACTACCAACCAATCTCACAAATACAGGAGAAAGTAAGAAAGAAAGAAAAACTCTTCCAAGCTAAAACCTGAATCTGCTTTCCTGGAGCAAGCAACAGTTGAGAACTGATCTTCTGTGTGCATAAAGAAAGGATATCAAACGAAGAGTTTTCCAATGCATAAGAAACAGCTCTACAGCTGCTGAAGATAGGATCCAAATGTTATGCTCGTCTTAATGGGAGCTTTGTTGGCCAGGCTTCAGGTCAAAATATTTTTCTTTTCATTATAGATTTAGTGTTAAAACACTGAAATACAAAGAGGAAGGGGGAAGGGCAGAAGGAAAGGAAAGGAAAGAAGGAAAGGAAGAAGGAGGAAGGAAAGGAAAGGAAAGGAAAGGAAAGGAAAGGAAAGGAAAGGAAAGGAAAGGAAAGGAAAGGAAAGGAAAGGAAAGGAAAGGAGGAAAGGAAAGGAAAGGAAAGGAAAGGAAAGGAAAGGAAAGGAAAGGAAAGGAAAGGAAAGGAAAGGAAAGGAAAGGAAAGGAAAGGAAAGGAAAGGAAAGGAAAGGAAAGGAAAGGAAAGGAAAGGAAAGGAGGAAAGGAAAGGAAAGGAAAGGAAAGGAAAGGAAAGGAAAGGAAAGGAAAGGAAAGGAAAGGAAAGGAAAGGAAAGGAAAGGAAAGGAAAGGAAAGAAGGAAAGGAAAGGAAAGGAAAGGAAAGGAAAGGAAAGGAAAGGAAAGGAAAGGAAGAAGAGGGAAGGAAAGGAAAGGAAAGGAAAGGTAGGGAAGGGGAAAGGGAAAGGATCCACTCTTGAAATAGTCTTCCAACTTTTTTAAGTGATGTACACACACATACAAACCTGGCCAATAAATGGCATAAAATAAATAAAAGGAAGAGAAAACCTAGGAACTTTCCTGCTTTTTGCCCCCACCCCAAAACAACTCAGCGAGTGGTGCTGAATTATGCTCATCACCCGCCCAACGCAAGAAACGGGAAGAGCGGAACAAGAAGAGAACGGAAGGATTCTCAACTACAAATAGTCCTTCTAGCAGTTCTCCAGCTAGCTCAGTTCCCCCAAATCCTTAGCAACGAAGATCTTGATCACTTTATATAAATTGCTCTTCCGCCCCCCCCCACACACACCAATTTTCTTCTTCCAGGCCTTCCCATCTCTATTCCCACCCCACCCCAAATCTTCTGAGTGCCAAAGATGACTAAGGCTTGGACCCCTTATTCAACCAAAAATATTACAAGGTGGACCGTGTGACAGGTGGGATATTTTCTTGGCCCCTCTCCCCAATGCACGTTCAGAAACGTACATCCTTGGGTTTGGCAAAACAAACAAAAAGAAAGAAATCAAGAGACCCAGCGATTGCTTTTATATCTGTTAAAAAAAATCACCTTCAAGATGAAAATGTTCATTCTCAAGCACCTCTCGGAAAATTTCGCCAGCTGCCTCCTGTATGGCGGGGGGAGGGGGGGAAGAGAGAGAGAAAAAAAATATCTGTTAGTTTATTTCATATAAAAACAATATTTTTATTTGGCACTTTAAGGCAACTAGATTTGCAACCTTCTCGTTTAGCAGCCATCAATAGTTACAACAGCAGCTGAAAGAAGGGACTTAGAACTAGTCCTCACACTTAAACCGCCACAGCCTCCTCACGGTATACACAGTCAAAATCCAGGCACTCGGCAACTGGAAGGTGGGTAGTACGAATGTTTCAGTGTGCTGGGTCATGTGATCCCCATCTAGAACCTTCCCAGCAGAGTCAATGAGGGGAAGCCAGGTTTGCTTTAACAACTGCGTGATTCACTTCATAATGGCAGGGATTGGTTTAACAACCGTCCTAAACCTGGCCGCAACTCACTGGACAACTGCCTTGTTAGCAGTGTAAAGTGTGGTTGTGGCTCCAATGTGGTTGTAACTCTCTGTGTTTAACCTCACAAGCTATCATAACATTGACTGTTAGGAGGAGGAGGAGGAGGAGGAGGAGGAGGAGGAGGAGGAGGAGGAGGAGGAGGAGGAGAAGAAGAAGAAGAAGAAGAAGAAGAAGAGGAGGAGGAGGAGGAGGAGGAGGAGGAGGAGGAGGAGGAGGAGAGAAGAAGAAGAAGAAGAAGAAGAAGAAGAAGAAGAAGAAGAAGAAGAAGAAGAAGAAGAAGAAGAAGAAGAAGAAGAAGAAGAAGAAGAGGAGGAGGAGGAGGAGGAGGAGGAGGAGGAGGAGGAGGAAGAGGAGGAGGAGGAGAAGAAGAGGAAGAAGAGGAAGAAGAGGAGGAGGAGGAGTAGAAGAAGAAAGAAGAATTATTTAAATGTATTGGCCACCCAACTCCAATGGATTCGTTCCTCCTACTTTTCCCTCACAACAACTCAGAGAAGATGATAGTAACTGGCCCAAAGTTATCCAGGAGGTTTCTAAGATTTATGGAAGATTCAGTCTAGCGCTCCGCAGTCACAGTTCTGAACCCTTACACCTGTGCTTTGAAAAATTAGCAGTATTGCCAGCACATGTGTGTGTGTGTGTGTAGTACATTTTCATAAGACTGTGACCTTTTAAAAATGCAAACAATTCATTTACTCCCTTTAAAATAACTACTGCATTGGTGATATATATTAGTATGGAATAAGGTAGCATGGTAATTTGAAAAAAGAGCTTCTGCAGAGGAATAAAAATGTATATTTTTTTTCCCAATGTCTCTTTCTTTAAAAAAAAAACACACATGCTTCCCCAGGCCCTCCGAGCATTAGTTTATGTTTATCATTCTCCATTCTGTACTCGTTAGTTATTTGTTTAACTGGGCTGATAATTATTGACAATTCAGGCTTCGCTTCTTAAATTTCCTCTCCTCAGGGTGTTTATTATAACGAGAAACTTCCAAATAGCTGTTTTGTTGATTTCTGCAAGAGCATCAATACGCTTATTAATAGCCTATTAACCGAATGTTCTTTTCCAAAACAGACCACGCTAATCTTTGTGCCTTTCAGAGCCACCTCTGGGTAACTGGAGTGCATCAGCTGTCAATTAAAATTCTGCTCTCTGTTGTGCCTGTCTGATTATGCCATGCATTATCTCAGACAGACAGGCACTTATTTAATAGAACTGTGAGTGCAGACTTCTTCTTCTTCTTCTTCTTCTTCTTCTTCTTCTTCTTCTTCTTCTTCTTCTTCTTCTTCTTCTTCTTCTTCTTCTTCTTCTTCTTCTCTATCTTCTCCTTCCTTCATCCCTTCCTCCTCCTTCTCTTCCTCCTCCTCCTCCTTCCTTCCTTCCTTCCCTTTCCTTCTTCTTCTTCCTCCTCCTCCTCCCCTCTTCTTCCTCCTCCCCCCAGCCTGCTAGATGTTCAGACTGGATTGCCAGATGTTGAGACTGTTGTTGATGTTGTGATGATGATGATGATGATGATAATTCCAAGAACCAAGGAAGAAATATTCACTTCTCCAGGCAAAGGGACATATGCGCACCCCTACCACTGCTTTTAAAACATCTCTAGAGAGAAAAACAGCACCCTCTTTGCAAAGATATCCCTGGATCAGATTCCAAGGAGAAATTATTAATTAATCACACAGATTTTCCATTGAAATCAAGAGAAGGGTCATCAAGGTCCTTTTGAGAAGCATGGGGTCAATTCTGATAAGAGGGGTAAAATGATGGTAATCACCACCTCAGTTCCTCTCTAAGGATGTTGGATTAAAATCTGCCAAAATTTTGAGACAGGAAAATAGAAATTGTAATCCAATTAATCTGGAGCAATGTTTGTCAACCCAAACAACTTTAAGAGGCCTGGATTCCCAGAATTCCCCGCCCATCTTAAAGTTGCCAATGTTGACAGAGGCTGGCCTGGAGAAGAATCGGAGAGGGAAAACTCCACCTAATCATAACCAGATATCCATCCTAATTTGGGGAAAAAGAGTGCACTGCATTTAGTTTGAAGTTAGAATACACCTATTCCAAATACATTTATTTCACTCCACACTTGCCTGGTTTAACAGTAATTGTGAGAAGTTCCTGTTCTCCATATGCCAGCAACAGGAGGGTGCAGCACCTTTTTTTAAAAAGCAACTTAAACCCGGAGGATTTTTATTTTAGAAAAAATGACAGCTAGGGAAGGAACTGTCATCAATGTGAAAAAATAAGCACTTCACCACTGAACAGAGATAGTGTGTGTGTGTGTGCATATGTGTGTGTGTGTGTGTACATGCGCGCACACACACACACACAAAGTCATGCTGTACCATCCAGTTAAGGTGACCATTTTTCAGGAAAGATACAGAAAACTATTTCTTGCAAATTTCCCCCCACCACCACAAAAAATGACAATTTTTACAGCTGAAAGAGCCTTAGACAAACTGAAAGTCGTTCACAGCTACAAGTTGGGGCAAGTGATCCTTCTGACCATTGGCCGTAATTGGTATTCTCGGACTTTATTCCAGCTATCTCAAGATTGGAAGCCATTGGAAGCCATGTTTTATCCTTCTAATACCACCACGAAGCAGGTTGTGTAAGAACTAATGAGTGGTTTCACACGTCCTGTTAAGCTCTCGTGGGGCTGGCTGGATCTGGGCTTAGCACCAGGGAGAAATAGCTAGAGACTGTAGCTGCTCTCTGGGAAAAAGCCATTTTTACAACTCAGTCCTCCGGTGAAGAACAGATGGGATGTGCCGATGGGAGGAGGGTCAGGGAACTTGAGAGAAGACCACAACTGTTTTAAGCCTTTTCTTAACAGCCTTCAAGATCCCGGACCCCACCCTATTCCAGCTCTGTCAATCCTGATCCAGCTTGCCTCCCAACGGGTGCTCTACTATGAGGCTGGATTTTATCCTGGTCAATTGTTACTGCAAATAAATAAACCTTTCCAGGGCAAATGAGAAATCGTGTTTACCCCATAACCAAAACACAGGTGTAGGGCCTTTACTAGGAAACTAATACAACTCTATAAATCTGTCAGCAGAAGGTGTGGGAAGAACAGATGGCGTATATTGCTCAAAAACCGGTCCTGGATCTTCTTTCCCACCCAGAATTGCAAGTATGTCATCTTTCTTTCTTTTCTTTCTTTCTTTCTTTCTTTCTTTCTTTCTTTCTTTCTTTCTTTCTTTCTTTTTCTTTCTCTTTTTCTTTCTCTTTCTCTCTCTCTCACACACACACTCTCTCTTTTCTTTCTCCCTTTTCCCTTTCCTTTCCTTTCCTTTCCTTTCCTTTCCTTTCCTTTCCTTTCCTTTCCTTTCCTTTCCTTTCCTTTCCTTTCCTTTCCTTTCCTTTCCTTCCCTTCCCTTCCCTTCCCTTCCCTTCCCTTCCCTTGATTTTAGAGGACTGGAATCTTGTAAGCAGAATTTTCCTCCAATGCCTTTTTCCCATGTATTTTACCAGGAAACATATATAGGGAAGGCTAGAAAAGTCAGCGCCTTCCTAACCATACCCAAGCACTCCAAATTTGTTGGCAATGTCCATTTTGCTCTATGAGTCCATGGTGACCTAACCCTAACCCTAAGTGAAATTTTCCTCCAATGGGATTTTCCCATTATTTTACCAGGAAACATAGATAGAGTAGCCTAGAAAAGTCAGTGCCCTCCTAACCGTACCCAAGGACTCAGAGTTTGTTTGCGATGTCCATTTTGCTCTCCGAGTTCATGCTGACCTAACCCTAACTCTAAGTGGAATTTTCCTCCAATGGGATTTTCCCATGTGTTTTACCTTGAAACATAGATATGGCAGCCTAGAAAGGTCAGTGCCCTCCTAACCGTACCCAAGCACTCCGAGTTTGTTGGCGATGTCCATTTTCCTGTATGAGTCCATGGTGACCTAACCCTAATAGTCTCAATTCTCAATCCTTTGTATCAAGTCTCAGTTCGTTGTCTATGGAGATTCTCAGTCATCCAGATTATAGTTATCCCAAAGATGTTTTTTCACAAGGCAACTGGACTTTCTTGTTTTTTTCTTTGAAGACGTTTCGCTTCTCATCCAAGAAGCTTCTTCAGCTCTGACCCCACCATCTAGTCAGAGCTTTGTATCACCACAGGAAATTCATGTCGGTCACTCTGAAAAGATGCTATGAGTCAAAAATTCTAGAACAAATCAACCAAGAGGTTGATTTTGAAGGGCAGAATGGTACAAAGTGTTGGATGAAGACAAGGAGACACCTGGGTTCTGATCTACCTTCAGGAATGGAAGTTCACTAGATGACTTCTGGACCACATCAACCTGTCTCATAAGTTGTTATGGGTGGGGGTGGGCAGATTTAAATGAAAACCCCTTTCCCTATCAACTTTTGGGACATTTCCATCAGTCTTTCCACAAGAACATTGCTACGTCAGGCAACAGCTCCACAAAAATCCAAAACACACACACTCCGAAGCGTAGTACACCCACGTTCAGATAGGCTACCAGGGACCAATCTTCTTTGTGAATTTCCTTAAAAGCAACCACATCAAAGCTCCAGAATTTTGCCAACCCCCAACTCCCCTATTCTCCCACTTTAAAACTGAGGCTTCCTACTAGAAAATTTAATATCTTTGCTCAGTCTTCCCACTCTGTGTATTTCCCCCCCCCCCGAACAGCCTTTTTTGTCTGAAACTCTGTTCTCTTAAAAGCTAACAGATGTTAATGCTGCCACAAAGGGGGGGGATCGTGCCTGCATAACTCATTAAAGCTTATATATTCCAAGAATTCTTGTAATTCAGGAATCACTGGAGGTCTGATGGGGGTGGGAGGGGAGAGAGAAAGGAGACTTAGAGAGAAAAGGCCCCAGAATATATTCTGAAAGAACATAAAGCAGTTTGCTCGGCGTAACATATACTCTCAAGAACAACCAACAATTCTTCAACCACGTTTTGCGGATCCCTTCCAACTATGTCACATGATTCAGGTAGTCGTCAATGTCTGACTACGAGGGAAACCCCCTCCCATTTCTGTCGTTAAGCGAGACAGTTCGTAAGCGAGTTTTGCCCCCTCTTACAACCTTTCTTGCCACAGTTCTTAAGTGAATCGCTGCGGTTGTTAAGCTAGTGACATGGTTTGTTAAGGGAATCTGGCTCCCCCATTGACTTGGCTTGCCAGAAGGTCCCAAAAGGGGATCACGTGACCTTATAGGAGCCTACAGGGACGTGTCTTCTTTGAATCAAGCCAACTTTACATTCCTCCCTTATACTTCTAAAAGTTAAGTATGATTGATGACATTATAGATTTCCTTTGAATAGCCTTCTCTTAGCAAGCTTCCTGAACCTATGACTATCACAGTGAGGATACAATAGATCATAGCTTAGCATAAGGGTTGACCTCCAAAGTCCCTTCCAACTTTATTACTACTACTACTGCTATTGTTATTGTTATTATAAGTAAAGGCAGCCAGTTGCATCTTCTTCAAGAAACCATGGTTGAGCATTCAAATCTACGTTCCTAAAATGCAGGTTCCCCATTGCAAGTCCCCAACGCCCATCATTTCCATGTCTATCCAACATTGTCTCTCCAATCTGCTATACAAGCTTTAGCCTTACAGAATAACACATCTGGAAGGGACCTTGGAGGTCCTCTAGTCTAACCCTCTACCCGTGGCAGGAGTTCTTATACCATTGATGGGATGGGCTTGATGGGATGGATACATGTGATCACAGAAACAATAACAGAATAACAGAGTTGGAAGGCACCCTCGAAGTCCTCCAGTCCAATCACCCCCAACCCAAGCAGGAGACCCTATATCAGGGGTCCCCAACCCCCGGTCCATGGACCGGTACCGGCCACAGCATGCCAGCAACCGGTCTGCACAAACAAGCAAAACCCCATCCATGGATGCAGGCAGCACACAAAACCACGCCCCCTCCGGTCCGCGGAAAAACCTTTCTCCGCGGAACCGGCCCCTGGTACCCAAAAGTGTGGGGACGTCTACCCTATACCATTCCAGACAAATGGCTGTTCAGTCTCTTCTTAAAAACCTCCACTGTTGGAGCACCCACAACTTCTGGAGGCAAGTTGTTCCATTGATTAATAGTAATAATAACCCTGTGATGATGGGTTTTATGTTTCAGTCCCGTTTTATTCTACCGGACCTATAACAATAAAACAACAGCAATAATGCACATCGAAAAGAGGACACAAGATCCCAAACCTGACTAAATTCTCTGCAGCTGACAACCCGGGCTAGCAGACCTGGTTCTTTAATTGAAAGACTAAGACACGCAAAAGGCCTCCGTATTTTTTTCAGATGTAAAAAGCATGAAAGCATTTTTTTTTTCTTCCTCCTCTAGTTGGGCCCAAAGTTCCCAAGACCAACCAGGAGTTAATGATGGTGCTTTAGGGGGGGAAAAATGAGGGGAGAAAAAAAAAACAATTAGGTTACATCAGTATCCCAGCGGGAGGGTATCAAACTGCAGAGTCTTTCTTGTCTCCTGTCCTGATGTTGGTCAATCTCCCCTTGAAATCGGTGGGAGTTGCCTACATAAAGGCTCTAGGATCAACCCGTTTCTCATGACAGACCTTCAAACAGCAGGGTCCAAGATCACACATGACCTCAATCAGCATCATCCTTTAGACTTGGCGCCTGCCCTACATTTGGAGACATATAAAAGACTCCTCCCCCCAAAAAAATAACTGTTGTGGAAAGGGAGGTGGGGAAGGAAAAAGGATGAAGCTAGCTACAATGCGAGCACTGTTCAGCTGAAACCTCGCCCTGAACCTTGGATTTGAGGGCAACCACAAACCCGGTCCTGATCAAAGATGCAGACAGTTGAAAGGCACCTAGGTGTCAATCAATCCCAAACTGGCTCAATCACAGCATTCTTTTGTTAGCGGCCCCTTGCTGTCCCTTCATCAGTTTACTACTAGGAGAAAGCAACCCTGTGCAGTAAAGCAGAGATTTGGAGGGAAGATCTCTCAGTAGGGGTAGAGACATTTAGATGGAACTCAGCTGCTTCCTCCAAGCTGGCACCAAGACTGGCATTGTCACATCCCAACGGGGAACCAAGCCTCCTTTGGGGCCCCAGAGTGACTTTCACCCCTACTCTACCTTGCAAAGTTCTAGAGACATGCAGCAACCTTCACACGTGTCTCGAATGTGGTCCTCAGATCAAAACAGAGTGGTACATCTTGATATAGGAAGACACTGAAGCTTCTTTACATCAAGTCAACCCACTGGTCAATCAGTTCTTCATGGTCAAAACTGATGACCAGGAATGCACTAGA
Organism: Vipera ursinii; assembly: GCF_947247035.1. Taxonomy (NCBI): domain Eukaryota; kingdom Metazoa; phylum Chordata; class Lepidosauria; order Squamata; family Viperidae; genus Vipera; species Vipera ursinii. Next base: position 18,046,945 of record NC_139520.1, on the reverse strand, counting down.
GTTTTGGATCACAGGCAATCCCAGCCTTATCTGAAGATCGTAGTCACTGAATTTGAAACCTTTGGTAAAGGAGATGTTCTATTAGGTGCAGTGCTATTTTTGTAAAAGAAAAAGGTGCCGGAACTCACACATGTCATACAACCCACCTTACCTACCCTACAAGGTTCCATCCAAAAAAGGTGCCGGAACTCCGTTCTGGGCGTTCTATGACAAAAAAAGCCCTGATTAGGTGCAGCTTAGGACCAGATGACCCTGTTTAGGACTACGATTCCCTGAAGCCCTGACTTATGTCTAGCCATAAGTGTGGGCCTGTGGAAGTCATAATTCAACAGGTTTGAAGGGTGTCACATCAGCTACCTTTGATGGCCCTGAGCAGTGCATGGTCTGTTTGCTAGGACTTCCTACTTGCATGGATAGAAGTAAATCCCCAAGGAGGTTTTATTCTTCTTATTGTCCAATGTACAATCCACTTATTAGGGTTTTCTGGTTCTCCCACCTCAATGCCAACCATATCTAAACTGTACTTCTCTTCCAAGATCAGATAAAGTCATCTTTATTTCCATCTGCTGATGTGCATATTATTTACACAGACAGAGTGAATGAGAATTTAGAGGCGAGGACACAAATCCACCTAATTGGAAGCATCTCCAGTGCTTCTTCTCTAAACACCCACTGTGTGCTAAATAGGGCACCAAGTCTTCTGACATCAAAGGGGCAACATCTCACTTCACTTGAAAAGTTTTCCAGATCTTGTACAAACACAGCATCAACAGCCCCACCCCTTTAAAAAGAAGATGAAAGAAAGCAATCTCTTTTCAAAAATTACCGAAGGAAGGAAGCTGGCTGGCGCCTGCAACTCTCCCTTTTTTTTCAATGGGAAGGGTTGTTGTTTTTTAAAGCTGGGGGGGTTGTGGGGGAGAAGGACCCTAACTTCAATCAGTTTGTATAAACCACCTTTTGTTTTGGGGTTTTTTTCTTTTTGCCCTAATGACTTTGCTCTTAAGGATTTGGTATAACTGTACTGCTTTGCTACTCAGCAGGGAGTTGTAGCAGTAAGCAAAGCTGATCAACCCTCCGAGTGAGTTTCTTTTCCAACTCTGCTGACGGTTCAAAATTTTCGGCTCTTTGGAAATGTTTGCTGTTGCAGAAGCTGTCATTGAGAAATGGAGAGCTGCTGAGTTTCTCCCCACAGAATTTAAGGATAGGTGGATCTAAGGGAAAAGAGGATCGGATCAGCTCAACTGATGCTACGGCGTCAGGCACAAGAAACCAGGTGCCGGGATAAAGTTCAAAAGCACTACGGGTTTATTTCATGCTACCTATAGAGAAGAATTTGATCTACTAGCGGTCAAGGCAAATTGTCGCTAGATAAGAGTCAACAGAATTCATGGGGAGGGCGGGCTGGACTTGGTTCTCTTATGGAAACGCAATGATTCCGAACTAATGACTCGTTTGATCCCACCCTCAGGCTCAACCTGTTCACCTCCTACATTTGGGGAGGGAAGAAGGATGACCATATAGCACAGCACAGCCAACAAACACTAAGATAGAGTTAGAGCAGGGTCCCCAACCCCCAGTCCATGGACCAGTACCGGGCCGTAGCATGCCAGCAACCGGTCCACCACAAACAAGCAAAGCCCCATCCATGGGATGCAGGCAGCACACAAAATGGTGAACACACCAGTCTGTGGGAAAACCTCTCTCCACAGAACCAGTCCCTGGTGCCCAAAAGGTTGGGGACCTCTGAGTTAGAGTGAGTAAAAATAGAAAGGAAATTTATTTACTTAGCTATATTAACCAATAAGGAAGACAGTTTGGTGTAGTGGTTAAAGCACCAGGCTAGAAACCAGGAGATTATGAGTTCTAGTGTAACCTTAGACACTTTTAGCGACCTTGAGCCAAGTGACCTTGAGTCAGTCTCTCTCTTTCGGCCATAAGGAGGCAGCAATGTCCAACCACTTCTGAAAAAAGGTCCTCAGCCTTATGACCATTAGAGCCTCCCCAGAGTCATGTGAGCAAAATTTGGGTGTGTGGTGAGCAGCATGTGTTTATAGTGGTTGTGACGTCCCAGGGTCATGTGATTGCCATTTGTGACCTTCCAAGAAACCAAGTCAACGGGGGAAGCTAGGTTCGCTCAACAAGCACACAACTTGCTCGACCGCTGTTGTGATTCATTGAACAACCCTGTCCAAAAAGGGTCATAAAACTGGGCACAATTCACTTAGCCATTTTACTTAGCAATGGAAATTCTGCTCCCAGTTGTGATCATTGAGGACTACCTGTATTGATATGCTTTTAGAGTTAAGTGTGGGAGACAAAGAGTAGACCGAAACAGAAAAGGCATCTAGACCACCATCTCTCCAGAAATTCCAAAACTTCCCTTTCCTGGTTTTCACAGGCAGCTGGACTTCTCATCAGCAGAGGCCATGCCTGGGCAAGGCCAGGATGATGAAAGGACAAGTTCTCTAACTGGAAAGACCGCTTGAGTGATCAGAGACACCAGGACACTCCTGTTTCCTTCCTGTTTGTTTTGTATTAAGCTAATGAGTGCCATTAAGCACTCAAATAGGTTGGACAAACACTGCGCCCTTCACACGTGGTCTTCAAGAAGGCCAAGTGCTTTTCTTTCTTTCTTTCTTTCTTTTTCTTCCTTTTCTTTTCCTTTTTTCTTCCTTCATACCCTTTTCCTTCCTTCCTTTTCTTTCTCTTTCTTTCTTTCCCTCCCTCCCTCCCTCTGTTCATTGGCTACCTCTCTGACTGATTGAAGGCTAGAGACGGACAAGGAAGTTTCTATATCATACTCCTCCTCCTCCTCATCATCATCATCATCATCATTATCATCCTCCTCATCTTCATATAATCAGGAGGAGGAAAAGGGAGACACTAACCAAAGAGAATAAGGGGCTTTGATCAGCTGTGGCCACCCAGCTCCTTGCACACTCAGTTCTGGCTGTTCCCATACGAGCAGAAGATGCTACCTTAAACCAACTGTACTACAGCAGGTTCACCCATGTTCCACCCATGTTCTTAAGTTACAGTTTGCTTGAGTCTAATTTACTGGCCGCAGAGCCAGCTTGGTACGATGAGTAGAAACGGGAGACTGTCGTTCCTAGTCCTAACCTTAGACACAAAGCCAGAGGATGACTTTGGGCCAGTCTCTCTCCTCTGCCCTAAGAAGATGGGCAAGTAGCTACTACAAATCTTGCTGGGGAAATTGCATGGACAGCCTGAAGTCAAGATTGACTCAAAAGCACAAATACACACCCAAGGGGTTAAACATCTACGGCTGGGAAGAGCTTGGTACCAGGACACTATTAGACGATCTCAGTACAGCTTGATACAATGAATAAACGTCATCTATTGGTCATCTTGTACCTATGTCTTTAACTATCATTGTTGTTGTTAATGCTGTATTACAATACTAGACAGAAGCTTAACAACACAAGGGACTGAGTGCTTTTTCTCCACGTAAACCAGGAGATCACACTAGAGTTTTAGGAAATATTCATATACAAAAATCTAGATAGAAAAAAATACCCATATGCCTCCAAGCATATTGAGTGTTTGTTTTTTGGTTTGAAATGTTTCTCCATGGTCATGTAACTCCAATATAAGCTTTCCTTTAAAACATAGGATTTGGCAAAGGAGGGGATTCTACAGAAGCCAACTTATTTTGGAAAAGGTTCCATCTCCTTTCTATTTTTATGAGACTTGACCAGCAAAAGTTTGCATCTTTTGCTCACCTTCAAGCAAAATCCTTAAGTCCTTAAGTTTGTTTAGTGACGGTTCAAAGTTACGCCGGCAACGAAGGGGGAAGTTCCTCCAGGTACCTGCAAACCTGACATTCACACCAGAAAACCCTGAAATATTCTCTCATTCCCGAGAAAGCCTTGTTTAGCTTCTTAGCTACAGAAGCAAACTCTAGCCAAAAAGGTTAGCCAATTTCCCTGGAGCCATTCCACTCTCTGAATGATCTTGGCCCAGCCATCCGTTCACAGCTTAACCTATTCTTTTAGGCTGTTTTGCTAATAAATTAAGATAATAATAATAATAATAATAATAATAATAATAATAATAATAATAATAATAATGTGGAACTTCTCGAACAAACTCAAGAGGGGAGACTAAAGCGCGGTTGTTTATTTATGTATATTTTTTTAAAAAAAAAACTTCTTGAAACAGATTTATGCTTTGGATCATATATTCACCCCAGACACCCCTTCCTTCCCAAATGGCCAGATCCAATTTGGCTCCCCGCTTTGACCTAGTGGGCCGGTACTAAATTTAAATCTTCTCCTCTTTCCCAGATAGATCTCGACAGGGGTCTATTTTAGCTTGAAAGGCAAAAAGATACAGCCTACAGACTGCCCTCAATATACCCCACACACACACACACACAAAATTGCTCCTCGCAACCCCCCCTCCGCCCCCCTGGAAGCTCGCTCCAGTGAGCTGTCCAAACTGACCTATGTAAAATTTAAGGAGAAAACGGATGTAAATCAAAGCAGCAAGTATATATATGCTCCTGGAAGACTTGATGATATGTTGATAATGTTCTCATCCTGGAATCAGGGTGACACCATCCTGAAGAAGATATACAGAACCCTAAGCCCACATACCGCACGATTTACTAGCCTAGCGACAGTGTTCATTGATCCTCAGCCAACAATTACTGGATCTGATCCCACAGCCTATTTTGGTATCTGGCTTTGGCTTACAATCAAAACACTCGTCCTGTTTTCTCCAGCGCCATTCCAGTGCCAAGTCGGCCCTGCAGGCTGGATGGAGGCAAGAAAAGATGGATATGCAAATCTGGCAGATGTTTGGGACATGCCAACACTGTTTTGTGAGTCTAGCCTGGATGATTTTTGTCTTTTGTTCTTAAGGAAACAACAGAAGTGGATTAAGGCATTCTAGTCAGCACTTCAACTTAGCAACACCATGGTTGAAGGGAGCAAGAGGGGGGTGAGGAGGAAAAAAAAAATCTCTCAAGCTTTAGGAGAAAAGACCAATTGTAGAGCTGGGGTTTGGCTTAGATACCTACAGGGGAAAAAACAAAATGCAGTCTTTAAATCCCTTGCAAAAGTGTTTGAAGTCTTCTCTCCCTGGAGGACGTGAAAACGAAGTGTGCCAGCAGGGCCCCCCCCAAGTACTTATGCCACAGAGCAGAATTTGAGGTTGTTTTCCTTCTGTCTTTAGCAACTTTTAGGAACCAATGCAACATTTAACACCCTTCCAAACTCCTCAGAGAGTTCTCTCTCTCCGTTCAAACGTCTCCATCGGAAAAAAAAAATACATCAGCTACCTGGGAGCTGCAATTGTGCAGGAGGGCTTCAGACACCTGAACCCAATCAGTTGGGTTTTGTGTGTTGTGGTGTGGTGTGGTGTGTGCTTTCAGAACAGGGACTATCTGCAACCAGGAATGTGAACATTGGTTGCTATGCATAGAAGCTCCCAGATATCTAAGCATGCCTCAGCAAGGCCCAAACACTGAGAAGGTTCAGCTGCCTAGAGCTGGCTCAGGAATTCTGGGAGTTGAAGTCCACGAGTCATAAAAGAGCCAAGTTTGCCTACCCCTGGCCTACCCCTGCCTGCTGTCCACAGGGAAATCCTCTCCTTACTCCCACCGATACACCTAGGCAGGGAAGCTAGGATTTCCTTGCATGGGAAACTCCCAGGGCAAAGATTGACCACATTAACTAAAATTACATTCAACACGTAATTAGCCGAAGCTTTGAAATTGCGAGAGACACAACCTGTGCTAACACCCAGATTTGATCAGACAGCCTCTTGAGCTGAGGAGGGCAACTCATTTCTCTTGCTTCGTTTACTTTAAAGAATCTTTATTTGAGTAGCATGGCATCAGCACTAGCCGGAAGCCAAAATCTGAATTCTCCTCCCCTGAGCACAATTCCCTCCTCTAATTAGCAGTCATAAATCACCCTCTCCAATTAGTTTGAAATGCAGGCTTCCCCTCCAGTTGTCCAACCCGCCATTTCTTATCATCTCTTATTTCAATAACCTTGGTTCTCACACTAGTTATGCTACTGCTATGTCTAACTAAACTCCCATGCACATTCCTCCCCCCAGCGTCATCTAACTCTAATTCTAAGAGTAAAACATAAGAAGAAAATGGTTACATCTCCATATGTTGTCAAAGCAAAAACATCCAATGTTAGCAGCATTGACACCTGGTAGGCATCCGAGAGGGTGCACAATTACTACCTTCTGACACCCAATGGGAGAACTCCTTGCACTTTTAAACCTGCCCGGGCACTCCTGAAAGGAAACCACTAAAGCTGGCAAACAAACCAGCCTCAATTTCCCTTTTCTCAGAGAAGTTTTAAGAACTATGTGTGCATAGCACCGGTATTAAAACTTCAGAATCTTCCAGTTCCCAGAGACGTGAATGCAGTGTATGCAGTGTAAGTCCTCAGCTTACCACCACAACTGAGGCACAACATTTCTTAAATGGTTTTTGTCCCATTCTACGACCTTTCTTGCCAGAGTTGTTAAGTGAATCACTGCGGTAGTTAAGTTTGTAACGCAGTTGTTAAGTGAATCTGGCTTCCCTGTCAACTTTGCTCGTCAGAAGGTCGCAAAAGGGGATCACGTGATCCTGGAGACGCTGCATAAATACGAGTCGGTTGCCAAGAATCCAAATTTTGACCGTGTAGCCATGATGCCACGTCCATTCAGTGTGAAAAATGGCCAGAAGTCAATTAAATGATTGACAGATAGATAGATGATAGATAGATAGATAGATAGATAGATAGATAGATAGATAGATAGATAGATAGATAGATAGATAGATAGATAGGCAGGCAGGCAGGCAGGCAGGCAGGCAGGCAGGCAGGCAGGCAGGCAGGCAGACAGACAGACAGACAGACAGACAGACAGACAGATAGATAGATAGATAGATATAGAGACAGGCAGGCTAGCTTGCCTTAAAACAGAATTGCTTGGGTGCTCAAAATGAATACATTTGTTGAGTCTCAGCTACATTTCAGTGTCAAACATCAGGGCAAAGGAAAAGTGTACACATGTGAGAACGAAACCAACTGGGGAACACAGACTTTTGCAAAAAGGAGACATCCCTGGAATCCTTCTAAGCTCCTCACAACAACCTTTTTCCACTGAACTTCTCCAGATGGGTTTTGTTCTGCCATGTTCCTGGCTGCAAATGTGCAACGTCTGCCATGCACCACGCTGGGCAAGGCGCAAACGATCTCCTTGTAGCTCAAGAGAGGGTGGTAGTAGAAAGATAAATTAGACACAAAGGGTGACAAACCCGGGGCAGGATAAGTAAGGCACGTGGCCCTCAGGCGGGACGGATGGAGGTTGTAGTATCCAATGTCTCTAGGGTTGCAGATTGCTGACTGATGCAATGCATCTGTGGTCCTAAAGATGGCTGAAATCCTGCACCAAGCATTCTTTAGTCACAGCCATGCTGATTATTGTCCGGCACCTCTGGAGAACCACATGCTTTTACTCTTATTACAGATCCGTCTGGCAAGGGTCCAATTTCCATGGCATTCACCCTTCCAAATGCAGAATGTGAACATCTCCCTATCGATTGCTTTATCTTTGACCTGTGGAATCTTGGAATGGATTGCGGTTGACTTAAGACACTTCAGATGGTCATTTCAAGAGGCTGGGGCAGGGATTCGCAGATAGATCAGTAACAAAATCAGACAGCCCTTGACGTACGACCACAATAACAACAGAGTTGGAAGGGACCTTGAAGGTCTTCCAGTCCTGCTCAAGCCCTGCTCAAGCAGGAGACCCTCTTCCATTTCAGACTAATGGTTGTCCAGTTTCTTGGTTGATGGGATTCAGGTCAGAATCTTGGTTGCTAATTCATTCAGCAAGCCATCATATAACTGAGCCCAGTTTTATGACATCGTTGTTAAGCAAATATGTTTCTTTTAAATCTTTTTTTTCTCCAGGGCCATCATAACTTGGACAATTGTTAAATAAATGGTTGCAAATCAAGGATTACCAGTACTAGTTTGCACTGCAGGATGCTAACAGGGTCCAACCATTAGGGGTTATTTGATTCTCTTTCACTTCTTTAAAAAGATTGGGAGTGGATTTACCTGATGCCCCAAGCAGCAAAGTCGTAAAATGCAGCAAAACTCATTTAACAAATGTCTCACTTAACAACAGAAATTTTGGACTCAATTGTGGTTGTAGGTCAAGGTTGTACCTGTATCTATATTTTTTAAAAAATTATATTACTGCTTGCTTTTACTTACTGATATGAGCTAAATCAAGCTCTATGTGGGATGTGTGTGTGTGTGTATCAAAATACCCAAGAATCCAAATTATATTTTCCCCAAGCTGGTGTTTCTCAGATGCACTGGTTTGAAGCTTCCCAAACTCCCAACAGACTCCATGAACATCTGGAGAATCCCCACCAGGGAAAGACTGCTCTAGTTCATTAAAGAGTGGGGAAGAATTAAGTTACAGACGGAGATGTTTTTATAACTTCCACCTCCAGAAATGAATCTAGGAACAACAACAACTCCTCAAAAAAAAAAGCCAAGGTTGACATAAAAAGAAATCCGGTGTATGTAATAAGATCTGAACAGATATTAGAGAAGAACTATCTTCAAGTGGAGTTGCGGTAGAACCCACATCACAAAGTTAAAAAGTGATCTGTTAAATGGATTATCTTCTGGTGCAACAGACAAGCTGCCTTTCCAAAAACAATAACTGCCTCTCAGATAAATGGCTTGATGAAAGGGAGAGATTTTCTGCTTTGTAAAAGCACAGCCTAATCATAATATTAATTCTGCACACAAATGCAAGCATGAAAGCTAGATTAACCAATTATAGCAACCTAGATGGCACAGACCCAAATCCCACATGCCTTAATGAATCACAGTCAAGGTTTCATAGAAGCAACGGCAAGGGGAAAAAGCAATGATTCCATAATTAAGAAAGGTTTTGCTCTTTGGAATAGGCTTTTAGAGAGGGTGCAAAGATGAGGGGGAGGGGGAGGGGGAGGGGAAGGAGGAGGAGGAGGAGGAGGAGGAGGAGGAGGAGGAGAAGAAGAAGAAGAAGAAGAAGAAGAAGAAGAAGAAGAAGAAGAAGAAGAAGAAGAAGAAGAAGAAGAAGAAGAAGAAGAAGAAGAAGAAGAAGAAGAAGAAGAAGAAGAAGAAGAATGATGGTGGTTTAAATGAGGGGTCCTTGGTGCTCTCTGAGCTTGGCTGTTTTCTTGCAGACATTTTATGACCCAAACTAACTAACATCATCAGTGTGAGAAGGAGGAGGAGGAGGAGGAGGAGGAGGAGGAGGAGGAGGAGGAGAAGAAGAAGAAGAAGAAGAAGAAGAAGAAGAAGAAGAAGAAGAAGAAGAAGAAGAAGAAGAAGAAGAAGAAGAAGAAGCTTTCTCAAGGGGACATTCATCTGAAATTTGAAGAGTCCTTCCTCTTGAGAAATGGTTATAATGTAGAGAATGAAGTTAAGGTCCACACCACGTAAACAAGTCGCTTCTATAGGACATTCTGTAGAGCCACCATTTCTCCAACTGAAAGTCAGTAAGACCATATCTCCTCCACCATTCACAGCTCACTCCAACAGGCCACCAAAGAAGAAAGATGGCCATCATCTACATCCGGGTTTTCAAATCTTGGCAACTTTAAGACGCCTGGACTTCAAGTCCCAGAATTCTTGGAGCTGAAGTCCATATATCTTTTCAGTTACCACGGCCTGGGAAGCTCTGATCTACAGTACAACATACAGCTCATCCATACCAACAAATTAACATTCTAGGCCAATGTTTATTTTAGGAAGGACCTTAACCTTCTCTAATCTGAGCAATCTCCAGGCATCGTAATATCAACTCCTCAAACTCAAAGCCAGCACAGTTTTTGCTAAGAATTCCAGGGTTCCTATCTGTATAGCTAGATGGTGTCCCGATTGACAGAAGCTAATCCACAGCAGTAGGAGATCACCTTGACTAAGCACAGTAGAAGACTAGCCAGGAACCATGTGAATGATCAAACACTACAGCGGATGGACCACTATCAATGTTTTGAGCCAAACTCAGTAATAAAACTCCTTCCTAAGCAAACACGTGGGGTTATAAAAAAGGGAAGCAAATTCACTTTGAAGCCTACTTCCGTCATAGTCTGTAGACGTTTTCCACCCAACATTGTCCCACTTGGTACAATGAAGGTAAGGAGAAAACAAGGGATTCAGAGATTGAACATGGTTCCTCTCTGCTCACCTCTGCTTTGTTAAATATGGAAATGGTTTACTAGCTCTTGATCTTCTCCCCTATCAGTTCAACTTTACCGTGAGTATTTTCCCTGATTATTCCAGATGTGTTTTTTTTCCCAAACTACCATTTAAGCCTTCACCTCCAAAATCAAGGTTTTTCTGTGTTTTTTCCCCAAGAGGCTTTGTAAATATCAGGGCCTTCCCAAACCCTCCTACAAGAAGAGGGATTGTTAAATAAAAGATTCATTTAAAGGGGGGGGGAAGCAAAATGTAACAGAAGAAGCATGAAACAGCTTTCTGAACCAGCAATTTGGCTCAGATGTGAAACGTTACAAGCAAAGACACACATAAACACAGTTTTAGAGCTGGCAGGTTTCCCAAATCTGTGTGAGTTGTTTTCTTGGAAGCAAAAAAAAACACACACTTTCTTCTTTGCATTAAATAAAAATGCATGTCTGAATGGCCCGGCCACAAGAGGTAAAGAATGGAGCCAGCTTGCTGGGAATTTGATCATTGCATGAATAGTTACATTAAGGTTTCAGCAAGACTGCAAACATGCAAATATTAGAGTTTCCCAGTAGATGCTGCTGAATAAAGAGACTGGCGGTATTCAGAGTTTCACGGCTCTCGCTATTTATTCAAGGTTTGCTTGAAAGATCAAGAAAGACAGAAATTCTGAAATCCCAGTGACCCGTGTGAACATTGTTCAAAAAATCTTAATGCTCTTCTGAATCGGCAGCCATACAAAACATTCAAGCCAAAAATCTCATCTCAACAGACATTTCAAAAGAGCTTATATTTATCTTTTGGAAATCTGCTTTTCAGCACCTTCTTATTGCTTTTTTTTTCCTTTTTCTTTTTTTTTTAAAGGAAGTATTTGAGTTGGCTATTAGGAGGAACCCCTCGTCTGTTAAGATCTGTTGAGTCTCAGATATAGAAGAAGTGAAGCTTAATCCTTCTGGCTGGTTCTAGACGTCCAGTTGAGTTCTAGACGTCCAGTAGAATATTGATTATTCAAAGTTCAGCGTTCCTCCCAACTACCAAACAAAAGTAGCCCTTGATTTACTATGTTAGTAACCTGGTTAATAAGTAAACATAGTACTAACATGTTAGTACTATGTTAGTAACTATGTTAGTAACCTGGTTAATAAGTAAATCTGGCTTCCCACTTGACTTTGCTCATCAGAAGGTCGCAAAAGGGGATCGTGTGACTCCGGGACACGGCAACCGTCACAAATACCAGTCAGTTGCCAAGTGTCTGGATTTTGATCATGTGACCACAGGGAGGCCGCAACGGTCGTACGGGCGAAAAACAGTCATAAGACACTTTTTTCAGGTGGTTGTAACTCTGGACCATCACTAAATGAACCATTGTAAGTTTGAAGGCTAACTGTACTAAATGCCACGGATTTATTTATTTATTTTCCAGGAGCGTTTTGAAGCACCAACTCCACGCAAACCTTGGACTCAAATATGGCCCCCACAAAATCTTGTAAAGCCTCCGCGGATTTGGTGTTGGGTCCCCCTGCCTCACAATAAAAGCATTTTCCAATCATGTACACTGAAATTGTTTGGTGGGGATGGAGAAATAGGAAGAGGGAGAACCTAATAAATCTTTGAATATGCCTCTTGGCAAGGAAACCACTACTTGGTGTCATGAAGAAACACGTTTATTGCTCTCCAAAGGACTAGCGAGTTCAGAAGTTAGTATTGTATTTAAGACATATGGTAGCTACATTAAATCAGGCTGTGAAAAATGCAGGATTTATGCTTTTAAATTTGCCTTGCTGTTTTTGTTAAATATCTTGAAACAGATCTTAGCATGTCCCCCCCCTCCTCCCTCCGAAAAAGCCAAAGGGTAGAATTACGCTGGCTTCCATAAATTCTGAGAAAAAGGAAGTTTAAAACCTGGGTGTTCTTAAGTTACACTCCACATGGAGACCATTTGTTTCGAGAGTTAAACAGCACAAACACACAAAAACCCTAAATGCAGTTCTTTAAAAAAAGGGGGGGCGGTGAAAAACCGTGCTTGGGCAGAGTCGAGGGACGGGTGCTACAGACCCGCAAAGCCTGCATCAAAGACACAAGGCACAATCTTGCTTCCAGGTGGCTCTCAACTTAGGACTGGCCATTTGATGACTGTTTAGCGTTGAAAGGGTGGCTCACAACCTGCAAAGCACTTCCGGCTATTGTAAAATGTTCTGTCCTCTCCCCTCGCATGACCATGGTTAGCATGACCACGGTTAACAACTGCTGTACAGTAAAAGAAAAAAATCAGGTTCTGTCACCAGGTGCCTTGACATACAACCACAAGGACTTGCAACTAACATTCCAGTTCGTCCCAATAATGGTTGGGAAGCAAGGAGTACTTATATTCTCATTCCACCCCAACTTTAATTTCCAATTGCCTCTGACAAGCAACCCGGGGCTACGCCGACATTTACAAAAGGGACTTATGACCACCTCCGTGGTCACATGATCCAAATTCAGAGGCTTGGCCACCGACTAATAGCTAGGACGGTTGTGGTATCCCAGGGTCATGAATCCCTTTTGGCAGTGCCCTTCTAGACAAACAAAGTCCCCAGGGGTCGTGTGATGCCCTCTTCCGACCTTTTGACAAACAAAGTCAACGGGGAAGCCTGATTCAATTCACAGCCGTGTTACTAGCTTAACAGCTGCAGGGATTCCCTTAACAACGCTGGCAAGAAAGGTCATGGAATGGGACAAAATTCACTGAACTATAATAACAACAACAATAACAACAGCAACAGCAACAACAACAAGCATCCACATCTGCCTATTTGCCTATTGGTAAGGACTCAATAGGTAGACAAAAATGCCAAATCCAGTCTGAACATCTGATCAACAACAACAACAATGTTGGAAGGGACCTTGGAGGTCATCTAGTCCACTCCCCCCCCCGTTCAGGCAGCTGTCTCGCTTAGCAACAGAAACAGCAACCATTTGTCTGAAATGGTATAGGGCAGGGGTAGGCAACCTCGGCTCTTTTATGACTCATGGACTTCAACTCCCAGAATTCCTGAGCCAGCATGGCTGGCTCAGGAATTCTGGGAGCTGAAGTCCATGAGTCATAAAAGAGCCGAGGTTGCCTACCTCTGGTATAGGGTTTCCTGCCTCAGCAGGGGTTGGACTAGAAGACCTCCACGGTCCCTTCCAACTCTATTATCATTATCATTATCAAATGTTGGGCTCATTAAGTCAAGGACTGCCTGTATAGTAATTTCGCTTTGGAAGTCAAGGCTCCGAAGCATCTTTTGATGATAGCTAATGGAGAAACTAGATACAGGAAGACAGACGGACAGAGGCCTCCAATCTCTCCTTCACTCAGCTCTTTCCCTTTTGAATACAAAATTTATCTATTATCTATCATTTTAAGAAGGTCTCCCCCCCTCCCACGGCTTCGACCTCCCAAAGCAAAGTTTTGGCAAAACGGTCAATATCCAAACCTCAGCACCGTGAGTCACAAAATACTCAGTGTCATGTTGTCACCATCACATATAAAGGCCGTTTTAAAAAGGGCTGATGTTCTTCCCAGGCTACTGAAATGTGGCTGGGGACTCCCCGCTTTTTCTAAAAACAAAAAAAAATGAGCTTGCAGGGGAGAATTTATCAATGCTTTGTTGTTGTTTGTTGTTTTTAAAGCCCTTTACGTGGCCTTCAAACCACCAAGAGCCTTGGTGGAGCAGTGGGCTAATGCCTCCTTAAGTAACACCAGCTGCCTGCAATTAGTGCAGGTTCGAGTCCCACCAGGCTCAAGGTTGACTCAGCCTTCCATCCTTCCGAGGTAGGTAAAATGAGGACCCAGATTGTTGGGGGCAATTAAGCTGACTATGTAATAATGCCGCTTGGGGTGTGTGTGTGAAAGCCCTAATAAGCAGGCATATACATAGAATGAAGGCTACTGCTAAGCTTGTAAGCCGCCCTGAGTCTTCGGAGAAGGGCGGGATATAAATGGAATTAAAATTAAAAAAAACCAAAGGATGGAAAGGAAAAAAGAAAGAAGCAAAGAGAAGAAAACAGAGAAGTTTCAAAGAATAGGCAAGTTTTTATCTTTTACCTTTGCAAAATGCCCAGAACCAAAATGTTCATCTATGGTCTTCATCACTCAGAGACGCCTCAAACCGCGAGATGGGCGACAAATCAATTTGACGACAATCACACTGATAAATTGTAACAACCACCACGAAGACTAGGACTAAATTTTAGGAGCGGAGAAGAAGAAGAAGAAGATGAGAGCGTTCTTGGCAAGGACAGATTGAGCCCAATGTGTCTGTCGGTAAGCGAGACATATGTTAAGTGAGTTTTGCCGCATTTTATGACCTTTAGTGCCATGGTTGCTAAGTGAATCCCTGCAGTTGTTAAGTTAGGAACACGGTCGTTAAATGAATCTGGCTTCCCCATTGACTTTGCTTGTCAGAAGGTGGCAATAGGGGATCTCCTGATCCCAGAGAACACTGCAGCCGTCACAAATGTGAGTCAGTTGCCAATGAGCCAAACCTTGATCCTGTGACCGCAAGTGAAAGTTAAGTGAAAAAATGGTGAGAAGTCCCTTTTTTTCAGCGCCGTTGTAATTCCAAACGGTCATTAAACGAACCAAGTCTTAGGACTGCCTCTACCATTTTATAAAGCATGGCGCAATTCCAAACATCTAATTCAGCGATCAAAAGAAAACAGGACAAACTTGTCTTATTTTCCCGACATCCACAAACAACCAAAAGCAACTGAATCGTAAAGCGGTTGCACGCACTCAAGTGCACAATCACATCCCTTTGCAAAAAACATGGGGGGAGGGGGGAGAAACTCCTTGAGCAAAAGGCAGAGAAGCAATTTGCTTTTATCGGACTGGAGGGGGGGAGAATCCAACTAATGAGTGTCACACAAAACATTTGTGCAGCTGTTTTTTCTGGCCCTTTGTGAGTTGTGAAAGAGAGAGTTGGGGGAAGGAAGGGTGACTCTCTTGGGGTCAAAGAGATGGCTTGTTCCAAGGGACAAAAATAACTTTTTTTTCCCCTTTGCCCAAATCTTCCGGGAACAAAGAAGCTGGGAGAACAATGCACCCCCTCCCTTTTGTGTCATCTCTCATTTCCGTGGCTTTGTTCAAAATCATCTTCAAATGCACGCACTCCGTGGAAATGGAAACCAAACCATCTTTCACAATCCCTGTCTCGAAGTATCCCAAGTTTCACCATGTGCGCACTACAAATACTTCGGGGACACTCAAAGGAGGCGCTACGTTCTCTCTCTCTGTCTCTCTTCCAACTTAACATTACTCCAAAACTAGCCTCACCGGGTCTCAAAAACTGTTGTTTTTCTTCCTTATATTTGGAGAGCTTGAACATTTATTTAATTATCTTTGGGAAGTGATGGGGTTATTTGATTTATCAGATTGTGCTAAGATGGCTGTTGACGCTTTCTGGTCTCTGGCCTTGTCCAATATGAAAAGGGCCTAATAGTTTTTCTCTTCTGAGTTTATTGAAAGAATTCGGGCTATATTTTCTTATTGATTGAATGTTTTTATACCTTTATACCTTTATTACATGGATACTACTCTCTCTTCCTCCTGTTTTCCCAAAAATATCCCTGTGAGGTGGTTGGGCTGAGGGAGAATGATTGAGCCAAAGTCACCCAACTGACTTTCCTACCTAAGGCAGGACTAGAACTCACCGTCTCCTGGTGATTGGCCCAAAGTCACCCAGCCAGCTTTCATGCCTAAAGTGGGATTAGAACTCTTGATCTCCTGGTGAATGGCCCAGAGTCACCCAGCCAACTTCCATGGCTTAAGCAGGACTAGAACTCATGATCTCCAACCAGCCAGCTTTCATATCTAAGGTGGAACTAGAACTCACCGTCTCCTAGTTTCTAGACCAGCATCTTAACCACTACAGCAAACTAGCTTTATACAGGAGATATTCAGTACTTGGATCTTGAGCTGAAAAAGTGCCTCTGAGTTCACATGGACACTCACTCTGCAACTCACAATTGCTCCTTAAAAGACCTTTTTTTTTCCCTGGGCCCACACAGTAGCAATATGGGCTCAGGAAAATACATGTAGGGATTGAGATGTTACTGAGATGGCCACAGGGTGCCACCACATGGCATGCTTACACCCAAGGCCGTTTTTTTTTTTAAATTCCCCATTCAGAAAAGTATTCATCAATAAACAGGCATCTCAAAATAAGCCCTTGCTAAGACAGATGGACAGATCTTCCTTCTTCTTACTAACACACAGGATCTCAGCCTTGCAGTCTGATAAGGGTTACATGGAAATTATTTCTCTAGAGATGTGTAAATATAGGTGACCTCTGTGTAATAATAGCAGGATTGTCTCTTGTACCAAAAATAAAACCCCACCCCTGAGATGACAGTGTTTGATTCTAGTATTTGTAGAAATCCTTCCTTACAACTGCAAGAGCCAAGGAGGCTTGTAATTTAGGAACACCTCCGGGACTTTTAAGTCCAAGCCAACAAATTTAAGATGAAGAGGATTCTGTGCATATCATCCACACTTTTCTTCCTGGCTGCAACGGAAGTTGCAATCAATCTCCTCCTCTTTTAGCAATCTTCAAAAAAGAGCCTTTCCCAACATGAAAACCTACTATGTCTTTTGAATTCTGACATTCATTATCCCCAGGTACTTGGCCTTTGTGATTACAGGAACTTAAGCCCAACACATCTCCAAGTGCAGAGAAGAACAACTAAGACGATTAAAGGCCTGGAGTCTAAAACATATGAAGAAGGGTTGCAGGACCTGGCTAGTCTAGAGAAAAGAAGAACTAGGGTTGACGTGATAGACCAATACTTGAGGGGCTGCCCCAAAGAAGAGGGGGGTCAACTTATTTTCCAAAGCACCAGAAAGCAGGAGAAGAAAACAATGGATGGAAATTAATCAAGGAGAGAAGCACACCTGGAATTAAGGAGAAACTTCCTAACAGAGAAGACAATTAACCAGGGGAACAGAAGTTGCCTTCAGAAGTTGTGAGTGCTTCATCACTGGCCGTTTTTAAGAAAAGACACTTTTCTGAAATGGCATATAGGATCTCCTGCTTGAGCAGAGGGTTGGACTAGAAGAACTCCCAAGGTCCCTTCCAGCTCAATTCTGATTGATTGATTGATTGATTGATTGATTGATTCATTGATTGATTGATTGACTGATTGACTGAAATATTATCCCCTTCATAGGATATGCAGGAAAAGTTAAAAAAAACTAACACCAATGGCACCTACAACACACAAAACCAATTGCTAAAGGAAAGCCAACAAGCCCTGATTCATCAGGATCAACCTCCTGTCAAGGCTCTCCCTAATGGACCACATTTCCTCTCTGTAGAAGTCCAAGATTACCCTTAAAAAAGGGAAAGGTTCCCCCGCACACGTGTGCTAGTCGTTTCCGACTCTAGGGGCCGGTGCTCATCTCCGTTTCAAAGCCGAAGAGCCAGCACTTGTCCGAGGACATCTCCGTGGTCATGTGGCCGGCATGACTGGACGCCAAAGGCGCACGGAACGCTGTGACCTTCCCACCGGAGTGGTCCCTATTTTTCTACTTGCATTTTTTACGTGCTTTCGAACTGCTAGGTTGGCAGAAGCTGGGACATTCTTTTTAAAGGGCAGGCCACCCCTTTCTTTGCTCATTGCCCTGGGCCATCCTACAAAGCACCTTGCAATTAAAGGAGAGCATACAACCCTTTGAAAGAAACACTTTAGGTTGCCAACCCTTCCTCTCTTGCGCCGTCCCTGATGAAGACATGTATTTCTTCACTGTCCCTCATCCAAACCCAAAGAAGTTGGTCGGTCTTCCTGGAACCAGATCAGACATCCTATATTGATGGAATGTCCTTGGAAAAAGCCGGCCAGCGTTTGCATAATGAAACCCTCAAAATATTTAGGGAACGGGCCCACCATCTTCCCACCAAGGATCAGAAGGGCTAAGCGAACTCACCCCCCACCCCCCTCATCTAATGCCTTCAGGATGTGCATGTCTTGAGCTTTGCTAATCCTTATCCAGCACCGGCCTTGCTGGCTAAGGATTAGAAGAGTTTGAACACTGACCAATTGGAAAGACATCAGCTCTGAGACGAACGTGAGGAGAGGCAAAAGACCAGACTTTATTCCAAGAGACTTGTACTTAAGAGGGAACTGTCCAAAAGGAGAAGAAAAAAAATGCAAAAATAAAATAAAATCTGGCACAATCTAAGAAGCTAAGAAAAATGAATCCCCTGGCAGGGCTTAATAAGCAAAGAGATCTGGCCTAATCTTCACGAAGGGAGGAGCAGTAGAAACAGCTGATGATTAGTGCAGTCAATTTCTTTGGGTCTTTTGTGGGGGGGGAGAAGGTGGAGGAGAGGAACGCTCCCACCCAACGCTTGGAATATAAACTTCATCTCTATAATCCAATATTCATCAGAGAAGTTGTCTTTATTTATGTATTTAAAGGGCTTAATGATGCTATTAACTCCTTTTCAGATAGAAGGAAACTGCCTTAATTCTCTTAAGCTTTGAATAATGAAAGAGAAAGAAAGAAAACAAAGAGGAAAGGAAAGGAAAGGAAAGGAAAAGGGAGGGAGAGAAAGAAAGAAAGAAAGAAAGAAAGAAAGAAAGAAAGAAAGAAAGAAAGAAAGAAAAAGAAAGAAAGAAAAAGAGAGAGAGGGAGAGGGAGAGGGAGAGGGAGAGGGAGAGGGAGAGGAGAGAGAGAGAGAGAGAGAGAGAGAGAGAGAGAGAGAGAGAGAGAGGTTCAAGGAGATTTTTTAAATTATTATTCTGAGTGTTAAAACTTTCCAAACCTGGCCCCAAGCTAGTTTTCATAATTTAAAGGAAATGGTTCTGAACTTTCAAAGATGTTTACAAATAATAGGGGGAAAGGTACAAATTGAATCTCTTTGCTTTTAGATCCTATGTATTATAAGTTCAAAAAAAGGCCATCTTAACTTAACAGGCCACTTCCATTATTCTAATGAAGCGATTCCCAAGGTGCATTGTTAAAACCCATTCAAAAATGAGTCCGTCACAACTAACAGTTCCCACAAATTTCAGTGGGAGAAGAGCAATGGCTAAGGCTGACTCGGAATGGCCTAGCCTGTTTCCAACGGAAGTTGAGAAGCAGCAGGGCAAAATCCCTTTCATAAAAAGGGGAACAGACAGAGGACACCCTGCAGAATTTAAACTGGTCTCCCAGTAAGGAACGCCTCTTCCGTCTCAGCCACCGTGGTGCCAGTTTGCAGCCTCTGGAGAAGACCTGGAGTGCCTCTTATCCATTCTAAACCCCAGCTCACCCAAAAGCTACAAGCGCGCGCACACACACACACACACACACACACACACAGAGAAGGAGCCTCCCGTCTGAATTCTTTCGTAAACATTTTGACACACATTTCACTTAAGGCAAGTCAACAAGTTAAAAACTCTCCGCAGCCAAGAATAACATTCCGGAGAAGGTCATTTGGTTATTTTTAAGATGGTTTTAAAACTCCGAGGCTCCATGGGAACCTAACAATCCTGTCTCTTAACCTTTAGGGCAGGAGTGTTAGGGCAAAAGAGAGGATATTCTCTCTTTTGTTTTAGGAGACTTCAAAAGCCTACCGCTTCTTGGATCCCTCTCCAGTGGCAGGAGGGACCCAGGATAGTTAAAAACTTCAGTTTTGCAACATCGGGAGAATCACAGCATCCCCATCCAGTTGAAATGATGAAAACAGCCCCATTCTCTAACTCTATAGCAATGTACAACTAGTCCTCATTTAACAACTGGTTGCTTAGCAACTGTTCAAAGTTATGACGGACCTCTCCAAAGCTGTTTACGACCCATTTTCAAAATTCTGAGAGCCCGCCCACCCAGAGTCATGCGATCAGATTTTTGAATGCTTGGCCACTGGCTCCCATTTATGACTGTTTGAGGCATGTTGCAATCACATGACCCCAATTTTTGGCGTCTTTTGCTGGTTTCCGGTGCTTATTTCCAATTTCTCGCAAAAAAAAAAACAGCCATTAGTGAAAATGGGTTGGCTTGAAGACCCCCGTGTTTGCTTAATGATTGTGACATTTTCCTCAAAAAGGTCATAAAATCGGGTGCGGTGACACGGTGATCCACTTAACAACCATTATGACTTACATGGCCCTGGGACACTGCAACCATCATAAATACGAGTCAGTTGCCAAGCCTCTGAATTTTGATCACCTGACCATGGGGACCATGGGCAACGGTCACAAGTGTGAAGAATGGTCATAAGTCACTTTTTTCTCTTGTCAGTTATAAATTGTAGACTTTTAAAGATAAAAAAGTGAAAATAAGTATATATAAGTCTAATAAAATAAATAAATAAATAAATAAATAAATAAATAAATAAATAAATAATAAATTAAAATAAAATTTAAAAAGTAAAGTTAAAATCCGGGTATGCTTAAGAAAATGAACTGCTGAGAGAAGATGGATAACTAATGGTTTTCCTAGTCAACTGGGATCTTCAAGACTCCCCTTCCCAGGTGGCCATACGGCTATCCAAAAATCGTCTTGGGTCATTCCTGTGCTCCTATTCAAATCCAGGGAGCAAAACTGCTAGAGAAGTTTTGTAAAACTTAGTAACCAAGATGGGAGATAAACAAATATCAAGGGAAAGGCCAGATCTGGCATCAAATATTCACCCTATTCCAAAAGCAGATTCTCACACACCTGGATCTACAGCCCCAAGGACTCTTGCTTCTGTGGTCAACATGCTGGGACAACGTTTGTACAGAAAAGGATCAAAACTATCCACTACCACCCTGGAAGTAAGAAAGAGGAGATCTTTAGTGTGTAAATATAGTACAAAGATGAAATTTTAAAGCAGATCAACAATATAAATATTTCCCAATTCACCCTGAAACTCCTTTACAAATTCTCTTTAAACTTTTCAAAAGGGCTCGTTTTGCTGACACCACAGAAAGAAGAACTCCTACAAAGAAGCTTGGGGTTTTTTTGGAGGGGAAAAGGTAGGGGTGGAGGTGTGGGGACAGGAAGGAAATAAAGACTTTACTATAGAATATTTCTGGCTACTTAGTCACAGTTCTCTTACGCATGGAAGAATAATATCAATTTACTGTGCTTTTTACAGGTTGACTTTATTCTTCCGGGCTGTTAAGACTCTTTAAGTTAAAAGGCATAGACTCAGAGGTCTTAAAATAGCTTTGCAACATAATAAGTTGTTGGACAAATGTCTGGCCAACCTCTTGGCCAGGAAGATGGGTCTTGGGACTTTCCCCACCACACTTCACCAGGGCTCAGAGATGTCCAAGGTAAGGATTCTAAAGCCAAGGTAAAACGGTAAAGGTAAAGGTTCCCCTGCACATGCGTGCTAGTCGTTTCCGACTCTAGGGGCCGGTGCTCATCTCTGTTTCAAAGCCGAAGAGCCAGCGCTTGTCCGAGGACGTCTCCATGGTCATGTGGCCAGCATGACTAGATGCCAAAGGCGCACGGAACGCTGTGACCTTCCCACCGGAGTGGTCCCTATTTTTCTACATGCATTTTTACGTGCTTTCGAACTGCTAGGTTGGCAGAAGCTGGGACGAGTAACAGGCACTCACTCTGTTACGCGGCACTCGGGATTCGACCCGCCAAACTGCCAACCTTCTGATCGACAAGCTCAGCGTCCTAACCCACTGAGCCACCGCGTCAGTTTCTAAAGCCAAAGTGATAAACAAAACCAATATTCTATTGTGTGCTCTGTCTCATTTCCAGATGAGTAGATGGAAAGACAAAATATGACTTATGTATGGATGGAATCCCTTCCTCTAAAGCAGCGTTTCTCAACCTTGGCAACATGAAGACACATGGACTTCAACTCCCAGAATTCCCCAGCCAGGGCCATTCTCCTGCTTGACAGCCTCTCAGATGCTTGAAGGCCTCCTTTATTTCTTCCCTTCCTTCTTCCTCTCCACTGAGCTAAATGTGCTATGTTCAACTCATTCAACTATTCCTTCTACGGCTTGGTTACCAGCCTCCCTACCCATCTAAATTTACTCTTGAACCCTCCTTAAAACATGGATCTGGCCTTTGATTCAATTAAAACCAGGCAATTTCCTTTGGATAACCCACTCTGAACGTAGACTAGAGTTTCATTCCGACTCTACTTTGACAGTTCAAATCCAACGGAAGAATAGAAGCCACACAACTTTCCCAGTTTACTGTCCCTGCCTGTAATTTGCTCCAAACAATGACTAGCTGGAGTTTAAACCCTGATGAAAGAAACTAAATCAAAACATGAACCGTTCCATCTGTGAATAGCTGGCAAAGAAAAGTCCGTTTGCTCTCCAACTTAAGAATTCTCTAGCATGGTGGGAATGAAAAGAGAAGCTTTGGGGAAAAGGAGAAGAGCTTCTTCTTCTTCCTATTCCTATCCTTTATAAACTGTTCCTCTGTTTGAAGTACACATCATAAACCTTTCTCTTAAAAAGTGGAAGGCAGACAAAGCCTGACCTTACGTTATACCTTTGTGTTTAGAAACTTGGAGCGTGAGAGAAATCAAATTCATCTCAACGTAGGCAAGGGCTTTTTAAAGAAAAACATCACATACCTCTACCAAATCACACACGGTTCATGAGCTGAACAAAAAAGGTCTGAAGGCTCAAAGCCAGCCCAGAAAGTCCTTTGAAGTTAGCAAAACATTGTCCAGGCAGGACACACTCATGAAAGAGTGAGATAGGTCATTTGAACCACATTTGCTCCGAGATCACCTGTTGCCTGTCCATTGAGTAACTTCAACAATGTCCCTCCTCATCCTTAAAAGATGAGCCCCCCCCCAAACACAAGACAGAGAACACCATGAAACCTCCTGTTCCAAATTCCTGGTTATGGGAGGACACTTAGTCTCTGCAAGCTAGAAAGTCACTCTAGACCAGGGGTGTCAAACTGCCGGCCCGCGGGCCAGAGCATCACGGAGAAACCACGCCCATCCCATTGCCGGCAATGGGAAAAAGTTCCGATACGTCGTGCGACGTCACGTGACGTCGCGAGTTTGACATGTCTGCTCTAGACAATGAAAACTAGCTGATAAGTCATTAATAATAAGAGCACATTGAGTGATTTCAGAGATCACGTTAAACCAACACTGACATGCTGTTCTAGCATCATGAAGAGTCTTGACTGCAACATCTGCAGATACCTCCAGCTTTCTAACCTTCTAACTCAAAGAGATGCCAACGTCAAGACAGATCATTTCCTTTATCTCCTGCTTCTGATCTACCTAATCTTGTATACACCTTGCCTAATAAGAGGTCACAAAATGTTTATTTGTGCCTTTGGAGCTGATTTGAAAATGTTACTGGGATATTTGTCTGATTTCAAATCACGTCTTGGCTCTTGAGAAAGTTAGATGACGTTCTGGCTTTCCTTCCTCCAAGATGACCAAGCTCGACAAGATTTGTCAACTTTGGGCACATACAAAGTTTGGAAAACATCTCCTGGAATGTACTTGAAATGACTATCACTTGGGAAAGGGGGTTTGGCAATTCCCAGATAGTTGCTTTTGGGTCACAATCAAGCCCCAAATATCTACAAAGTACAGTATGTTGTCATATTTCTCCTCAAGCAAGTTCTCCCTCCCTGTTCTGGATAGGTGGGCATCCTTCTCAACAAAACAGAGATGTGCGACCAGGGCCCCTTTATGATCTGTGGTTTTCAACTCCCAGAATTCCTGAGCCATAGTCAGTTGGTCATAAAAGGGCCATAGTTGCCCAGCCATGATTTAAAAGGTCTACAGAAGTGCCTAGAGCATCTACAGACTCTGGATTCTAAATAAAGACGATGCTAGAAGTTGCAAGGTCTCTTCCCTGGCACCCAAAGAAAAATCCAGTGCTCCAGAGAGGCTGGTGGACCCCAGAGCAGACATCCATCGGTGCCCACAAAGTTTGCAAGCCAGCCCATGAGAGAAGGTGGCCTGGTTCACACATCAAGCTAAACCCTTTGAATGTTCTTCGAAGATCTAACAGATGCTTTCCCTAAACCCATTTGTTAGGAGATTATTGGTATTAGTAATTATCTTTTGTTTGGGGGGGTGGGGCGGGGCGTGTCCTTTAGAGTATCACATTGTTTAGCAGGTATCAGAAGACAGTGGAGGGATTACTTAAGATTTATTGGCTGACATAAAGCCTCACCGTGAACCATGTACAGAATGCAAGAAGCGTTTGCAAAGCTGGTGGACCACCTGTCTATGCTAAGATTCGGCATGACTTTCAGAGAAGAGACTCCAAGCTTTCTGAACATTCAAAGGATAAGCAACAATATAAATCTGCTCGGTATCTGGCAGGGATCCCAGATTTCCCCCCCCCCAACTATCCGATTGCAGAGAGATGAAAGGAGGAAGGCCTGCCAAAGTTGGCCCTGCAGTTTCTCAAAAAGTTTCTTCCACCACAAAAGAGGCTTCGGGTTTTGTGCCTCGTTCTTCCTCCGCTTGAGAATTTCTTCCAAGCATCTCCCTACTTTTTAAATTCGCTTCATTGTGGAAGCAAATAACACAACAATCTCCTTGCCTGGGTTCCACCACCGGCAAAGTAGGGGGTGAGGAGAAGTCCCAACCCAAATCTAAATTGCAGGATGAAAACAAACAATCCAGTCCCATTCAGACGTTCACCCTGCAATTTGAACTTCAAGGGAGGGAAGGGGAAAAAAAGTATCTAGCAATCTGACTATTCGAAACAAACAAAAAAATAATAATAACCCCCATCCCTTGCAAATTAAAAGAACAGCTTGAAAAGGTCTTAAGTGAACTGTTTGTTTGTATGAATCAAGTTGAAGCTTCTGTTAAGATACTCCTGTGCTCATTTAGCCTCAAAACAAAATGACACCTTTCAGTGCCCCATGATGAATCCACCTGCATGGGATAAAAGAAGATCAAAGCTTCATCCAGATATGGTGAAGTCACACTGAATTAAGCAAGGGCCTGTCTTTGGGTTGCTTTCCTCCAGCTGTGTTAGGTCCCATGGTCCTCTCCAGTTTTTACCATTTCTCTGGCCAAAGAACACACCACCTTCTCTGTGTCTCCGTTGTTCTCCACTGAAGAACCTGCTATGGCAAATTACTGCAATGGTGCAGTGGTTAGAATGCAGTATTGCAGGCTAATTCTGCTGACTGCCCGGCTGCCAGGAGTTTTATAGTTCAATTCTCACCAGGCTATTGTCCTTCCTTCCTTCCTTCCTTCCTTCCTTCCTTCCTTCCTTCCTTCCTTGTGGTTAGAATGTAATATTGCAGGCTGACTCTGCCCACTGCCAGGAGTTCGATCCTGATAGGGCTCAAGGTTGACTCAGCCTTCCATCTTTCTGTGAAGCGGTATATAAGCCTAAGTGCTATTGCTAAGTAGGAAGGAAGGAAGGAAGGAGCAAGCCATGGTGGCACAGTGGTTAGAATGCAGTATTGCAAGCTAACTCTGCATTCCCACTGCCACAAGCTCGATTCTCACCAGCTCTAGGTTGACTCAGCCTTCCATCCTTCTGAGGTCAGTGAAGTGAGGTCCCAGACTTGTTGGGGGCAAAATGCTGACTCTGTAAACCTCTTAGAGAGGGCTGTAAAGCACTGTGAAGCGGTATATAAGTCTAAGGGCTACTGCTATTGCTACTTCTTCCAAGAGCACCAAGCCCTCTCTTCCTCCTCCTCCTCCCTGCTCCTGGCAGATAAGTAAAGCAGAAGGTGTGCAAGTTTCCTCCACCACACACATCACACGGCAGATGAAAGCACCTCCAGAGCAGCTCCCCCGGTCCCATTTCTCCTGCACGATGGTCCTTTGTTCTCTCTCTTTCCAACTGAGCTGATCCCAGCAATGCCTACCTCACAGCGTGCACAGCATCACCCCGAGATCAAACACTCAAGCATGAGTTTTCCTTCCACAGATCTTGAAATCACAGCGTTAGGCTTTAATGGGAACCTCAATGTGCCCTAATCCTCTAAAGCTGGCACAGAGATGCTCAGAAACACGTTATGCTCTGGCAGAGCCACTGTAGCTCAGATGGAAACTCTCTCTGGCCGATAACACCCAGGCGCACACAGAGAGTGGCCAGCTCCTCAAAGCTAACACGGAGGCAGGTGTGGAGGGAACATGGGTAGCCCAAGGCAAAAAAAAAAATCTAACCACCTGAGATACAGGTAGTTCTCGACGTGCAACAGTTCATTTAGAGACTGTTCGGAGTTGTGACCTGTGACCGTTTTTCACACTTACAAGCGTTGCCGCAGTCCCAGAGTCTGATTCCCACATCCTGCTAAACTATAGCAGGTACATAGAATCACGGTAGCTATGTTTGACTTAATCATGATGTAATGACTAAACCAGAAGTGGCTGGGCTCATATAACACAGTGGGCCGAAATCAAAAGCATGCCAGGATGCAACTCGTAAGTTGTAGGAACGCCAGTCGTCACAATTCATGACTACACAGTGTTGGAATCAAGTGTCTAGCTTGTTCAACAAACCATGATTTTAGAGTTCCCGGAAAGGACAGAAAGCTTTATGGGGTCAGGATATGATGGAACGTAGTCTGGATTCCAGGAGGGAGCGGCTGTATTCCCGAGGACCAAAAGAGAGTGGAAATTTAGATACTTTGGTTAGGAGGAAGAGAGTTAAGATGGGTTCCCCTTAGAAGATCTCTGAATGTCTCTTTAATGATGATCATACTTGTTACAATGGAAAGTGACTGCTTTTCATACTTGTGACCGTTGCAGCGCCCCCACGGTCATGTGATCAAAATTCAGACACTTGGCAACTGACTCGTTTTTATGACTGTTGCAGGGTCCCCGGGGTCATTTGCAAACGTCTGACAAGCAAAGTCAATGGGGAATCCAAATTCACTTAACAACTGCAACGGTTCACTTAACAACTGTGGAAAGAAAGGCCATAAAATTCACTTAAAAACACCTCGCTTAACAACCAAAATCTGGGTCTGAATTGCTGTCATACGTCAAAGTCTACCTGTCCATTGTTTTAGTTTGGCAAGATTTCTGCCTCCAGGTGAGGCATTAGAAAACCGTTTCGAAGAAATCCAGTGTGTCTTTGTCTTGATTTTTGGAGTCTATCGTAAGTAGATAAACACCAGTGTTTTGAATTGCTGGAAAATAAAACATAATAGGAGTTTTCAAAACTACCCTAAGCCAAACCACCATCGATTCTGGTGCTTCCTAACTCGGGATGGCAACAGTGATCTTAGGTTAGTTTCTCCAAGCCGGGAGCAACCATTGATGAGAACAGGGGTCAAATGTGAACACTTAAAAGTGTCCAGCTTGTCAGTAGAGAGAGATTCGCTCTCTTTGTTTTTCCTTTTGAGGAAGGCAGAACACCAAATTTCCCACTTAAGATTTTCAACAGAGTCTTAAGTTTGTTCTAAACTTTCTCTGATCCCTCCGGGGGTTGGGGGGGGGAGGCAGGGTGCAGAAAGGCATCAAATGGAATTCCTTTTCATGCTGCTGTAAACGCTTTCATTAACGGATAGGGTCCCCTTAGAATTGGTAAGGTCATTTTTTTTAAAGGATGGCACTTTCGCAGGTCACGCACCATTGAAGGATGTGAACAGCGAGACATTTCATTTCCCAGTGAAATTCCAGACATGCAAAGAAGTATCCTTGCTCAGCCCAGCCCAGAAGCCAGTGAGAAATCTACACACCTCCCAAAAAATGATGAGATGGGGCCACAAGCCAAATAAAATCTGAGCCTGCAACTTATCAAAAGGCTCTTTTTCTGGACTACTTTCTAGCCTCTTAACCTTAAAGCAAAAAACAAAAGGCCTATTCTTTTTCGTCTGCCACCATGAGGACCAGAACCTTGTTTCTATTTTAAAGGACAGAATCCAGGGCAATTTTTTCCATCTGCCATCCGACACGCTATGTCCAGCTTTAGCTGCAACTGCATCATCACAATTCACGCTGAGCAAACAGAATGGGTCTTCTAAGTAAGGCAGTATTTCTTCTGTTTGGCCACTTAAAAGTTAAGCGAACATCAACTCCCAGAATTCCTCAGCCTGCATGCTCACTGGGGAATTCTGGGAGTTGAAGTCCACACGTCTTCAAGTGGCCAAACTTGGAAAACACCGTTCCGATGCATCCCTTAAAATCCAAATAGCCATCCTGATAAAGATACAAGCTACAGAAAGACAGCACAACCGTCAAAAAAAAATTACATCAAAAAATCAACGCTCTGAAAACTCCAAAGACATCCAAGTAAAGAGATAAACAAGACTGCAGGTGCTTCCTACTTTTTAGCACATGTTGTAGTGGAATTGTGTTGGCCAATCAGAGTTGGAGGAAGTTGGCAGGTTTTCACAACGGTGACGACAGCCTCTTCCACTTTTGCAAGAGAGGTTGAGTAAAATACCAGCGTGTGCGACGTGATGGGAAAAGCCAGAGTACTATTGGTGCAATCTAGGCCAAAGTAAATCAAGCAAGGGAGAAATTAAGCCCCGCCTTAATTGCAAGAACGTGCCTATTATATCAGGGACAGACAGCCTGGCGTGGTGTTTGAATGAGAACTTTCATTATCTTTTGCCACGGGATATGCTGGCTACAGGATTGGTGAGAACTGCATTCAAAACAACATCTGAGGACATCAAGGTTATCAAGGATCAGGGAAAGTGATTCATCTGTGTTCCAGTACGTTTAGCCAATGGTGCATGATTGAATCCCATCATAGTGAAAGCAGTTTTCAGAGGTTTGGCACCCAGTATCCAGCTGCTTAAGTAGGTCACATGAACTCAAAAGTCCAGTCCGCCCTTCTCCTGCTCAGCTGGCATGTGCAAAATGGGCACAAGGGGGGGGGGAGTGATAATTTTTAGAAATGGGAAATAATTGAAGGGAATGAACATATCCAGTATTCCTATTTTCTCCTGACAACAACCCTGTGAGGTAAATTGGGTTGAGAGAAAGGGATTGGCCCAACGTCGCCCAGCTGGCTTTCACGCCTAAGAAGGGACTAGAACTTTCCATCTCCTGGTGACTGGCCCAAAGTCGCCCAGCTGGCTTTCACGCCTAAGAAGGGACTAGAACTTTCCATCTCCTGGTGACTGGCCAAAAGTCGCCCAGCTGGCTTTCATGTCCAAGGCAGGACTAGAAGTCAGCCCGCCGTCTTAACCACTATTACTAGTAAAAGCAACCCAGTGGACTGGCCACTTGAGCCACAGTGTCTCATTCCTGCCAGAGAAGCGATGCAGATCTCGCTTTTGAGTCTCTCTTCAGCTTCAGCCTTCTGCTTCGTGAGAACCAGGAAAAGGAGAGCCCAAGGCTTCCACAGCAGGAACGGTCTAGTTTGCTAGCGCCTTGAAGAAAATAAACCACCCAGACGAGAAAATAAAAAAGAAATCTCTGCCAGCCCAACCACCCACCCTGAACATCTGCAGTTTACTTTTCAACCAGGTTTTGAAGCACACTTGCAGGAAACCTAAGCCGTGCCCTTTCCAGGATTTCTATCAAGGCCAGTGGCTAGGCTGGCAGGAGGTGGCCCCAGCGAACACGCTGTTTTGTTTTAAAAGATCATCACTGCATGGCAGCCTTCTCTTCTTCAGCCCATACAAAGTTTCAATACTCCAGCGGATCCGGCTTTTTTCTTTTCCCCCTTGCCCACCCCCCTCCCGCCGCCGCCTTCTTCCCCTCCTTCCCCTCCATTCCGAAGCCAAGTTCAAAGAAAGTCATAAAAAGCCATCCTAACATCTCTAGGAAGGCAAAGAACAAGGCTACAAAAACACCACCGCCGATTTAGCAGCTCCGGGCTCTCCATGCTAGCAGAATACACACAAAGGCAGCTTTTCCAGGAATAAAAAAACCTTGTGAGGAAAGGCCTGCCCAGCAATTTTCCATCTCCTCCGTTGCTGAAGAAGCAAATTCTAGGATGAGGCTTTAAGCCATCCTCCCACCGTCCCGTTGGCCCTCTGAAAAAGGGGGAAAATCCCATTTTCAACACGACACAGTCTCCGGCGCAAGGCAGCACGAAGATTAGATTTGAAACATTAAACGAAGCCACGGATCTCTTAAGGATGAACTTCTCAACAAATGGTTTGATTTCCAAGATTCCCGTTTTCTTTTTAGGCCAAAAAGATGGCTTATTTTTATTTTTATTTTATTTTTAGGGAGAGGAAGGCTGTTCTGATTTATGATATTTGGGCTCAGTCCTTAGGTCCAAGATCACTTTCATCTTTGTCGTTTATTAGGCACATATTTTTCCCCTTTGAAGTGAATCTTTTAAATTGGAGAGGGAATGAAAGAGAAACTAAATGAGTGAGTGTGGCTATATAAACCATGGTTAACTGATTATATCACTATTGCTAGAATTTACCCCATACAATCAAATGAAAAGTAACTCCAGATTTAAGCATGAAATCCATCTATCCATCTCATTTAGCTTTGTGTACACGAATGGACTCTTCTGGGGATTAAACCAGATTTTTCCCTGGCCCTCGTTTCTCCTGTGCTAATGGATGGAAACTATTAGTTAGAACTGACCTAGAATTAAGGATACATTTCCTGACAGAATAATTAATCAGTGGAAGGACTTGCCTTCAGTTGTGGGTGCACCATCACTGGAGGTTTTTAAGAAGAGATTGGACAGCCATTTGTCTGAAATGGTATAGGGTCTCCTGATTGAGCAGGGGGTTGGACTAGAAGACCACCAAGGTCCCTTCCAACTCTGTTATTCCATAGTTCTGATTCTTCAGTCTTTGGCCCTCGCATATGTCTGCCTCTAGTCACATTCTGAATATCCCTTCTCGCCAATTTCTTGACACACCAAATGTGCCTAAACTTAGCAGACCTTACCTGACCTGAAGAAATTAAGCAGGATTGGACCTGCTTAACACCTGGATGGTAAACCATCAATATTATCAGAGTTAAAGGCCAATCAGGAAATTGAAATAACTTCCTTAATCACGTTTCTCAATCTCCGCGACTTTAAGATGGGTGAGCTTTAATTGCCAATTCTGCTGGCTGGGGCATTCTGGGCGTTGAGGTTTATTTGTCTTACAATTGCCAAACCTACTTCCTCATCCTTGCCAAGAAAGTTACATAAATGTGACGGTGAAGTCACCAGGAACTCAGTCCAATTCAAAGGGAACATTACCTTTATTTTGCCTTTTTGACTCAGCCACAATCAATCTCAATTATTACTGTTTACAGTCTGTTTCTCCCAAGCATTTCATCCCCTTTTAAAGTAGAGAGTAAACACAAGAACCATTCTTGTCAGCTCGCCAGGATCCAAATTTACAAGCGGCTCCATCAGATATGAACAATCCAGAAAACACACCCAAATAAACACAGATCATCATCTTCTTCTTCTTGACCAGCTCCATCTGGTGCCTCTCTAAAGTCAGCTCTGCCGAATTTCACAACACGGTGCAATCCTTGTGACAATTTCACCTCCAGCACAAATATTGCACAGAGATGCTAGAAGCTTTCTACCCTGTTATGGTTTGTAACCATACCAAACTATTGTCTGACAGTAATTGCCATGGAATCCAGACCAGCTTTCTGTCAGATTACTGGACAATTGAGTTAATACCATGCCCACAGTGTGACTGAAACTTCAAACACTCGAAATGGCAATTGAGCAGTAAGCTAATTTAATCTCACTTTAAAAAAAATCCCTGGCACATTGGTCGCACTTTCCCCATGCCCGTTTTTGAATGAATGTTCTCCGAAAAATACCTAGTGTCAAA
The DNA here is from genome assembly GCF_947247035.1 of Vipera ursinii. Classification (NCBI taxonomy): domain Eukaryota; kingdom Metazoa; phylum Chordata; class Lepidosauria; order Squamata; family Viperidae; genus Vipera; species Vipera ursinii. The sequence continues at coordinate 18,015,061 of NC_139520.1, read as the reverse complement.
CATTTGTAGA
>NC_139520.1:17837551-18010051 GCF_947247035.1 Vipera ursinii | reverse complement strand
CTGCAGGGGCCCCCGTCAAGAGGTCAGGTCGCTGCCAAACAAGGAAACGGAACTGCCCACCTCCAAAACACCCTCGGAAGATCCCAAGGCCTTTTGGCAGCCAAGCCACAGGGAGGGGCCGAAGGGGGTGGGGGGGTGCTCCTCCGAGCCACAGCAGGGAAAGGCCCCCCCCCCGGGAGCCCTCCAGATGCCTTCCACCCCAATTTTCTGGAGTGGGGAATCTTCTCCTCTGGGATTAGGGGGAATGAATTCAAAAGTCTTGGGGAAGGGCATCTGTTGGGCAACCACTGGGTTGGGGAAATTTAATAAGGCCCAGCACTTCACAGGAAAGCACGTTCCCCGTTTAGGATGATGGGAATTGGGGCTCTCCATCACGGGAGGGTCCCAAAGTAGGGGAACGGCCAGAAAGAATCCCTGGAGGGGGGTTGAGGGTACAAACAGGAAGGGGACACCAGTTAAGAGGTAACTCCCACTCTGTAGTGCAGATTTTGACCTCCCCCCCACCCACCCATTCAAGGACCCTCCATCTGCCTCCCACATTTAGAAGGAGCCAGGAGTCCCCCAGAGAAGCACCCAAACCGTCGGGGTGTCCTGCCCCACAAAAGGAAGAGGAAGAGGAAAAAGTGTCCCCCACCCACCCTTTCTCCCCAACGCGCCCTAAAGAGTGTCCGGTCGAGCCATTTGCAAGCGGGCGCCCGCGACGTAAAGGCGAGCGCGCTCCGTCCGGGATGGAGTTGCCGGAGGAGCGGGAAGGCCCAAACTCACCCTGGGGCCGGAGCACTTGCCAAGCGCCCGGTGGGGGCAGCCCTGCGGGACCCCCAAACCGCCGTCCCCGTCGCCCCCGGAGCCTTTGGAGTTCACCGGCCATTCCTCCAACCCTTTCCTCGCCAGCGAGGCGTTCACGGCGAAGCTGTCACCTGGAGAAGCAGAGCCAACGGGGGAGAAGTGGGCGGGGGAGCCCCCCTTTTCCCGAGCCCCCCCCCCCACACACAAGCACCCCCACCACCCCCGCCGCCCCCCCCCCGCAGCCTCCTTCCACCGGGGCGACCAGGCAGCAGCCCCGGGACCCGGCCAGGAAAGCGGCGCGCAAACTTTTCTTCCCCCCCCCACCGCCCTCGCAACCGCTTCGGGGGTTCTAATCAAGCCCCGCGCCGGGAAAAGTTGGGGAGGGCCTGAAACCGGGACACCCCTCCCTCTTCCTCACCCCACCCCAAGGCCGCCCCGCTTACCTTCGGGGTTCTCTCGAGGTTTGCAAGCAGCAGCTAGCGGAGATCCGGCGGGGCAAATGCAGAAAGGGGGGGGGGTTGGGAGGGGGGTTAAAAGGAAAAAAAAAAGATGGTTAGATCCCAATCGTGGCTTAGCTGGTCCAAGAGCTGCTCTCACTCGCCCACCCACCCCCCCGCTCCCAGCTCCATATCTCCCCGGCGCGCGACACCCCACACCCCCCAGTCCGGCCGTGGGACCGCTGCTGTTCCAAACCTAACAGCGCCCCCCACCCACCCCCCCACCCAAATCCCTCCAGCCCCGCTCCCCGCCGCCACTTTGCAACTCACCGTGCTTGGAGTGAAGTTTCCCCATCGCTCTGTCCGGCTCGGCGCCCGCGCTGGCATTGGGGAGCGTTTGCGGCCGGCGCTGGGGGGTCCCGCCTTCTCGCTCCCTCCCGCCCCGGCGATCTGGGGAGAGCGGGGAGGGGTCCCCGAAGTCAGGCAGCGGGGAAAGCTGGCTCCCAGTCCCGGTTGCAGCCGGCGGCGGCTTCTGCTTCTCCTTTTTTTAAGCAATCCACGTGCTTCCTCCTCGCCCTCCGGGCCTTACTCGCGAGAAGGGGGCAAGAAGGCGAAGGGGCTGGGCAAGGGGCGAGCGGAGGCCGCTTCTTCCATCCGGCGGCGGCGGGAGCAGCGCGGAGACCGGAGCGCTCGGGCGGCGGCGAGAGAAGCAGCTGCGTCTCTCTCTCTCTCTCTTCTTTCTATTCCTCTCTCTCTCTCTCTCTTCTGCTATTCGGCTCGCTCTCTCCTCTCTCTCTCTCTCTCCTGCCACTCCAGTCTCTCTCTCTCTCCCTCTTTCTATTCCTCTCTCTCTCCCTCTCCTGCTATTCGACTCTCTCTCTCTCTCTTCTTTCCTTCTCTCTCTCTCTCTCTCTTTCTCCCGCCACTCCAGTCTCTCTCTTTTCTTTCACTCTCTCTCCCTCTCTCTCCTACCGCTCAAGTCTCTCTCTCTTCTTTCTATTCCTCTCTCCTCTCTCTCTGCTGCTAGTCGACTCTGTCTCTTCTTTCCCTCCCTCCCTCCCTTCCTCTCTCTCTCTCTCTCTCTCTCTCCCTCTCGCCACTCGAGTCTCTCTTCTTTCTTTCCCTCTCCACTCTCTTCTTTCTTTCCCTGTCGCCTTCTCTCTCTCTCTCTCTCTCTCTCTCTCTCTCTCTCTCTCTCTCTCTCTCTCTCTCTCTCTCTCTCTCTCCCTTCGCCCGCCACCCCCGCCGGCCGTCTTTCCCCCCCCCTTCCCAAAGACAGAGGCGGTTACGAAAGACTTTCCTGCACCCACCAGGGGCCGTGATTGACACCTCATGGAGATTAGACCACTTGCAGGCAACCTCTGGATGCCGATTGGAGGCGGGCGGCACATGAAAGGACTCTTTTGGAGTCTCCAAAAAAAAAAAAAAAAGAACCAGGAGAAGGGAAGAGAGAGAGAGAGAGAGAGGGAGGGAGGGGAAAAAAAGCAACCACCCTCCTGAAATAAAAGGAGCGGCGGCGGCTTTGAGGTATTTCATTTCCAGCCAGGCGCAGGCAGCAGAACCCAGAGCCACGGAGGAAGGAAAGAAGGAAAGCGGGAGGGAAGGAAGGAAGGAAGGAAGGAAGGAAGGAAGGAAGGAAGGAAGGAAGGAAGGAAGGAAGGAAGGAAGGAAGGAAGGAAGGAGGGAGGTGTGGAAGGAGAGAGGAAGGAAGGAAGGAAGGAGGCGCGCTGCAGCCGGCGAGGCTTTCTCCTCGTTTCGGTCTCCTTCTCCCCCTCTGCAAGTGGGGGTCGGGCAGGGCGCACCCCGCTTGCTCTTTGGCCCGATGGGCTGGCTTGGAAAGCCCCCTCCCTCCCCTCCCCCCACGCGCGCTTTCCCCATGCGCGCCTGCAAGGTTGAGCTCCGACTTGGCAAAAGGCAGGGGGAGCGGGGTGGGGTGGGGTGGGGTGGGGTGGTGGTGGTCCTGCGCGTGATTGTGTGAATGCATCTTCTCCGCTGTCTTGGGCCCGTGTTGGGCTTCTCTGGCAGACTTTGGAGATGCGGGGGCTCCCGAGGGAGGCATTCACATTGGCAACATGTGGGTGTGAAGTGCTGCTTCCTTGAAGCACGCCCAGCTTGTAAGGCAAAACCCAAGATGGAAGACTTGCCAGGGTTTATAAACCCTGGCTTCTAACTCTTGGGCTCAGCTCTTAACCCAGGACTGAGAAATCACAAAGGTTGGTCTAATAAGGCAGGGATAGGCAACCTCGGCTCTTTTAGGACTCCTGGACTTCAACTCCCAGAATTCCTGAGCCAGCTGGATTCTGGGAGTTGAAGTCCACGAGTCCTAAAAGAGCCGAGTTTGCCTACCCCTGGTCTAGGGCTAGGCTGTGGTTTGTGGCATTTGAGCCTCCTTGATTAGATTCAGGATGGATAAACCCTGGCTTACAACTAGGTTGGGTTTGCCCAAGATGCCAAGCCGTAAGGAAACATCGTGACATACAATGTGGAGGACCAGAAAACTATATCAAGCACCGCCGTAGATTCTAATCCTTAGCTTAACAACCATTCATTTAGCAGTGGTCAAAGTTACAGTGGCACTGGAAACCGCACTTAACAACCTTCGCAACAGCTCCAAAGTCACAGGAATAAAATTTGGGTGCTTGGATACATACGGGCTGTATTTACAACAGTTGCTCCCAGGGTCATAGAATCACCATTTGCAATCTTGGGGGGGTGGGGGTGGGGGGGTGGATAAGCCGAGTCAATAGGGGAAACCAGATTTGCTTAACAACGGGATGATTCATTTAAAAGCAATGATTCACTTAACCGGATGCTAAAAGAAATGCTAAAATCAGGCACAACTGGCTTAACTGCCTTGCTTAGCAGTGGAAATAGTGTTCATAAGTCAAGAATTGCCTGTAATCCATAAACTTAGATCAACTCGCTTATTTTATTTGTATCCCTCCATTATATTTTACCAATAACTCGAGGTGGCAACCATACCAAGCACGCCACCCTCCTCCTATTTTCCAAGTAACAATAACCCTGTGAGGTGGGATTGGGCACACAGAGAGAGAGAGAGACTGGCTCAGAGTCACCCAGCTGGCTTTCGTGCCCAAGGCAGAACTTGAACTCGTGATAAGTTCATGAGTTCTTACCAAGGGCCCTTCAGTGTGAATTCCTCTTCCGTTTGCCTGACAGATTGCTCAAGACTGCTTAAAAAGCTTTTCACATGACCATAAATACACAGATTTACACATATCCAGATGCAATGTGTGTGCCTTCCCTGCCGTCGCAAGCTCCAGTTGAATGACCTAGTTATAATTGTATCAATCCTTTGTCATAGTCTTGGATCCCCTTTTTGTACAAAGGGAGAACAAATAACGGAGCGGAGTGGAAATATAATTGCTCCCCCAAAAGACATAATTCCTTGCTAAGGGGTGTGCACATATGCATACTTCCTGCTAAGCTGCAATGTGGTTTGTAGAGTGTTGTGTCAATCTATTGTGCTTTGAAAATCAAAGACTCTGACTGTGTGGCTTTCTCCAAATTCAGCCTCCTCCAGGCAGGCGGACTTCCAAAGTCAGAAAGTCTTAGCAGCGGCCATATACACGGAGGGCACCTTGGCTGGCTGGGCTGAGTGTATTCTCTCGATCCTGCTAATCATGGTTTATTCCACAAAGACAGTTCGGCCGCTCACCTGAATCCAACCGGTTTTAGTTCATCTCTGTTTGCACATTCTCTTTTGTGACACTTAAGGATGGATCAACTTTATATTCAGATTAGTATTCATTGATGGAGAGCCAGTTTGGTCTGGTGGATAAGGCACCAGGCTAGAGACTGTGAGTTCTAGCCTTGCCTTAAGTGTGAAAGCCAGTTGGGTGACTTTGGAGCAATCACCAGGAGACTGTGAGTTCTAGCCTTGCCTTAAGTGTGAAAGCCAGTTGGGTGACTTTGGAGCAATCACCAGGAGACTGTGAGTTCTAGCCTTGCCTTAAGTGTGAAAGCCAGTTGGGTGACTTTGGACCAATCACTAGGAGACTGTGAGTTCTAGCCTTGCCTTAAGTGTGAAAGCCAGTTGGGTGACTTTGGACCAATCACTAGGAGACTGTGAGTTCTAGCCTTGCCTTAAGTGTGAAAGCCAGTTGGGTGACTTTGGAGCAATCACCAGGAGACTGTGAGTTCTAGCCTTGCCTTAAGTGTGAAAGCCAGTTGGGTGACTTTGGAGCAATCACCAGGAGACTGTGAGTTCTAGCCTTGCCTTAAGTGTGAAAGCCAGTTGGGTGACTTTGGAGCAATCACCAGGAGACTGTGAGTTCTAGCCTTGCCTTAAGTGTGAAAGCCAGTTGGGTGACTTTGGAGCAATCACCAGGAGACTGTGAGTTCTAGCCTTGCCTTAAGTGTGAAAGCCAGTTGGGTGACTTTGGAGCAATCACTAGGAGACTGTGAATTCTAGTCCCGCCTTAGGAATGAAACCTAATTGGATGACCCTGGACCAATACTAGGAGATAGAATTCTTGTCTTTCCTTAAGCATGAAAATTACTTGGGTGACTTTGGGCCACATATCAGGAGCCTGTGAATTCTAGTCCCACCTTAATCGTGAAAGCTGGCTTTGGACCAATACTAGGAGAATTCTTATCCTGCCTTAGGCATAAAAGCCACTCGGTGACTTTGAGCCTGTTACCAGGAGACTGTGAGTTCTAGTGACAGTTTAGACCTAAAAGGGTGGCTTTGGATCATACTCCCTGTCAGCCCACAACATGGTGACAAGCCAATGGATCAATTCGTATCATAACCAATGTATCAACATTTGATAGATTCCAAAAAAAAACAACCCACACAGACATACCCCCAAACCCAGACCCTCCACTTTCTGGAAAACGTTGGGAAGAAAAAAATTACTTTACATTGATCATCATAGGGTATAATCCATTGAGGTTTGTTGGTAATCAACCTTGCTAGTTTTTCCAGTGCCAAAATATTCTGTCCTCTTCTCCCCCCCCAAAAAACCCCTCTGTTAATAGAGGCAGTTCTTTCTGGAAATACTGTAGTGAGTGTGTGTACAAGCTGCAGAGTTATTAGAGATAAACCTAAACCAAAATGTAAGTAACTCAGACACAAACATGTAGTGGGATCTGTGTGGGGTGTGTGGGTGAATATATATCACACTCTCTTTCATCATCACAGTGGCTTAAAGAGTGATGCATAAAAATAACCCGAGTTTAACTTGAGCACAAACTGGGCATTTTGGCTCAAACGGAGCAGGAGCTAAATACTCGCTCTGTCAACATATATTGAATAAATGCACAGTAGTGCTGCTGGGAAATATATCTGAGGAGGAGAAGCTAAGTCCTGCCAAAATCTATCAGGCCAAACACGGTTCCCCATCCTGTTACAGAAATCAAGTCTTAGATCATCTAAGACAGATGGAAGCATACCCCTGAGCTACTTGAACCACCCATTCAAATGCTGCGTTCACACAACCCCGTTTCTCTTTCAACCAGTGGCTGTTCACTTGCCATGCTAACCGTGGTTTACTGAATGAATGCACTTGCTTTGGTTCTTGCAACTTGGGTCATTAGCTAGTTATTCACATTTTAAGGAGGTTAGTTGTACAAACCCAGGTGGGGGGGCAGTGCAAGCCATGATAAGTCAAGTTACTTGTCCCCACTCTGAGGACAGCTATAGCCAGGGTTCCATTGTGGTTAGTATGAGAATGGAACAAGGGAAATTCAGCTCCAAGCCTCCATTTACTCTTGAATTTGGCCTGTCTCAGGTAGGATTGACACAATTACAAGCAAATGTACTTACTGCAGTGGGTACAATAGCAACAGCACTTTTGACTTACATACCGCTTCACAGTGTTTTACATCCCTCTCTCAACGGTTTACAGAGTCAGCCTGTTGCCTCCAACAATCTGGCTCCTCATTTTCCCGACCTCAGAAGGATGGAAAGCTGAGTCAACCTTGAGCTGGTCAGGATCGAACTGCTGGCAGTGGGCAGAATTAGCCTGCAATGCTGCATTGTAACCTCTGCACCATCACGGCTCACAAAGGCAGGACTGGAACTTACTGTCTCCTGGTTTCTAGCCTGGTGCCTCTGGGGTGGCTCTTTAGGAGGGAAATTATGCAATATTTTTAATAATTTTAAGGTGAGGAGGTTTGGTATCGATCAAGCCTCCATCTACCATGAATGGACAAGAGGCAGGTTCAGGCTGAATGTTCAAATTTTACATCACTCTGTTTGAGATCTGGAACAGCCCTGGAGCCACAAGAAAAATCATGACGTCATAGGCAACCAACTGCTCCCATTTTTAAGAGCCTCTTGCAGCCTGCACTTCTTCGTAAGCCAAGAAACACAACAGAGTTTGCGTTCCGCCACTAGAAATCCTACAATTCTCTCCTTGGTGCCTGGGACTTTTGGCCTCCCGTCAATCTTCCTCCATTCCTTTTCCTTCCCAGTGAACAAAGCTAGATGTCTTGTCTCTTGGGGTTATGAGGGAGGGAGCAGCAAAAGAAATGTTTGGATGGGGGGGGAGCAACTGAAAACCTGCAGAGGTGATGAGAACTATAATTCTCAACAGCCCTAGACAACATAGCTGGTGCTTGAAAGATGCTGGGAGTCATTGTTCAGAATTCTCCAGGTTATAGGTTAACCATTGCTGGAGGAGGCAATATAGAGCAGGGGTCCCCAACCCTCAGTCCGTAACCAGTACTGGGCCATGGCATGCCAGCAACCAGTCCGCACAAACAAGCAAAGCCCCATCCATGGGCTGCAGGCAGCACACAAAACCACACACACACTGGTCAACAGAAAAACGTCTCTCCACGAAACCGGTCCCTGGTGCCCAAAAGCTTGAGGACCTCTGGACTAGAGAGTGTTTCTCATGCTGGCTGGGGAATTCTGGGAGTTGAAGTTCACACATTTTCAAGTTGCCAAGTTTGAGAAAAACACTGATATAGAGCAGGGGTCCCCAACCTGTGGGCCGCATCCCATTACCGGTCCATGGCCTATTCGCAACTGGAGCAGGGGTGTCAAACTGGCGGCTCATGGGCCAGATGCCTCATGCATGGTCCATGCCCACCCTGGCTCCACAGAGGCAAAAAAACGTCACGATACGTCACGTGATGCAGTTGAGTTTGACACCTGTGATCTATTTCTAGAGCATATTTAGAAGCATCTTTGATCAAGAACACCCAAGTTGCCATCAGATCCAAAGGTCTTTGCTTCATTTTACCAAGTTAGTTTCAGGCACTGATGAAACCTGGACCACAAGTAGTTGTTGTTGTTGTTTTAAAAAAAGTGATTGTGAGGATTTGAGGAGGGGGTAGGAGAGGAATAAGGGACGCGGTGGCTCAGTGGGTTAGGATGCTGAGCTTGTCAATCAGAAGGTTGGCAGTTTGGCGGGTCGAATCCCGAGTGCCGCATAACAGAGTGAGCGCCTGTTACCCGTCCCAGCTTCTGCTAACCTAGCAGTTCGAAAGCACGTAAAAATGCAAGTAGAAAAATAGGGACCACTATGGTGGGAAGGTAACAGCGTTCCGTGCGCCTTTGGCATCTAGTCATGCCGGCCACATGACCACGGAGACGTCCTCGGACAAGCGCTGGCTCTTCGGCTTTGAAACGGAGATGAGCACCGGCCCCTAGAGTCGGAAACGACTAGCACACATGTGCGGGGGAACCTTTACCTTTACCTAGGAGAGGAATGCACAATATAATTACAATGAGGTTTTAACCACTTTCATATACAAAATCTTTTGTCTCTCCTTCCCCTCCCCCTCCTTTTTTTTCTTCTCTCCTTCAATGGAGCACATTAAGAAGTGAAATATTAGAGTAAGGGCCACCGTTCATAAAAGTGTAATAATGATTAAGAGGGCCTCTCATTTAACCCCGGGTGACCGCAGTGGAATTTTTTTTGGAAGGCTTTGAGATCTCCCGATGCAGACAGTGGGGTGGCTGTGAAATCCCCCCCCCCCCGTTTGCCTTTCATTAGAACAAAACGGGCTGAAACTTGTGCAGGAAGCTGATGCAGGAAGAAGCATTGGAGCCTCAGATGGGACAGAAAACCGTTCTCAGCCCGTGATCTGAAAATAACCATTAAACCAACATGAACACAGGGCTTCCTCATTCCAAAAATCACCCTTGGAAAGTTTTTACACGCCCCGTTAAGATGGGAGCCCTTACTTGTGGCTAGGGGGGGGGGAAACCCCTTCTCCACTAAATTGAAAGAGGCAAGGAACAACTTCCTTGTTCCTGTAAAGGGGAAGAAGGGAAGGGAGATCATCCCGCCCCCAACTTAATAAATAAAAATAGCAGAATGAACTTGATTATCACCATGTTTAGGAAGTGAGCATGCTGGATTTGGTTATTTGGAGCTGTTAAGAAAATCTTCATAGATCAACTCTGTCAGCAGCAGCTTGCTAATTGCTGAATCCATCAGTCAAAAGTTGCACATATAAACGAAGCAATATTATGGAACAAATGTTTTAACAGAATAACAGAGATGGGAGGGACCTTAGAGGTCTTCTAGTCCAACCCCCTGCTCAGGCAGGAAGCCCTAATGCTCAGGTGTTCTTTCTTTTTTTTTAAAAAAAAAAGCTGGTACCGTACCTCGGCTCATTTATCAGAAAGATGTTTCCTTTGGGGTTCAAGAGAGAAATATATGGGAGATGGCTAAATAAATTTCACTCTAACAGAATAGCAGAGTTGGAAGGTACCTTGGAGGTCATCTAGTCCAACCCCCTGCTAAGGCAGGAAACCCTATACCATTTCAGACAAATGGCTGTCCAGTCTCTTCTTAAAAACTTCCGGTGTTGGAGCATTCATCACTTCTGGAGGCAGGTTGTTCCACTGTTTAATTGTTCTAATGGTCAGGAAATTTCTCCTTAGTTCTAGGTTGCTTCTCTCCTTGACTGGTTTCCATCCGTTGCTTCTTGCCCTGCTTTCAGGCGCTTTGGAGAATAGCTTGACTGCCTCTTCTTTGGGGCAGCCTCTGTAGAGCCATGCTCCTCTCTTTTTTCTTAGCTGAGGGAGCCAGCATTGTCCAAAGACATTTTCTGTGGTTATGTGACCAGCACGGCTATACGCCAAAGGTGCATGGAGCACTGTTACCTTCCCACTGAAGTGGTGCCTGTTAATCTACTCACATTTGCCTGCTTTTCAGCTGCTAGATGGGCAGGAACTGGGGCAAGGGATAGGAGATCAGCCTGTTGCGCAGAGCTGGGATCTCAAACCCGGGCTGTCAGTTCTCCAGCTGACGAGCTCAGCCTCTTCCTCTGCTGAGCCATCAGGCCCCAATCCATACGTAAGATGTATTAATTTTAATTTTTTTAATTTTAATTCCATTTATATCCCGCCCTTCTCCGAAGACTCAGGGCGGCTTACAAGCTTAGCAGTAGCCTTCATTCTATGTATATGCCTGCTTCTTAGGGCTTTCACACACCTCCCCCCCAAGCGGCATTATTACAAAGTCAGCTTAATTGCCCCCAACAATCTGGGTCCTCATTTTACCTACCTCGGAAGGATGGAAGGCTGAGTCAACCTTGAGCCTGGTGGGACTCGAACCTGCACTAATTGCAGGCAGCTGGTGTTACTTAAGGAGGCATTAGCCCACTGCTCCACCAAGGCTCTATTACTGAAGTGCTTTGAGGAAGACCGTAAGGCAGAGCTTCATCTGACCTTTATTGGGATCAAAGTTATTTACGCTTGGGTGCTCGGTCGCTGGAGGCTTTTAAGAAGAGACTGGACAGCCACTTGTCTGGAATGGTACTGTACGGTCTGCTGCTTGAGCAAGGGGCTGGACTAGAAGACTTTCAAAGTCCTTCAAGCTCCATTCTGATCGTTTTGAGTTTTAATGGAAACCCACCGACAGGCCCATTCATTGTATTTCGTTGCTGTTTCTTTGGTGTGTCATTTCTTCTAGCTGTTACGTTTTCCTCTTTCCTTTAGGCATGTTGTCCTCCAACAACACTGGGCCTAACGGTGGGTAGGTCTCAACGATGATGTGATGATATTAGGTGGTCAGATCTGGCAACGTGGCACCATCACTTATGGAGAAATGAGGGCAAAGGAGAGCGAGGTAAGCATACGCTTGTAAATAGTCTAAAACAGTGGCTTTCAACTAGTAGTCCTCAGACCACGGGGGTGGGGGGGGTGCTGTGATATTATCATGGAGGGGGGAGTCCCCGTCTGGGAAAGCTTGAAAAAAAAATGTCATGATTTAAATATTAAGGTATTTAAAGGGAGTCTGTGGCGAAGAAAAAATTGAGAGCCACCCGTCTAAAATACCATCGGAGAGAAAAGGATTTTAAGAGTTGCTGAAAATGTCTAAAAATGTATAGTGGGCTGCATTTATTGGTTGTTTGGATCTTCAGGGATCCTGTGTCGGAAGGATAAAGGAGAGCTTCCCCTAAACACAGAACCTGTTGGATTAGCTTTTCTAAGGCCAGGATGCCCCAAGGCTTGCAGAATGTACTTATTTATTTATTTTCCCCCTCAAAGTCTTTTTCTCCAAGCTTCAGCTCTTCCTTTGGCAGCAAACATTTTGCTGAAAGGAAGTTTCATTCCCCCTAAACTTAACAGATATTTTTGCTGAGAAGGTAGAAAAACTTTCCCCCTACCCCTCCCTCCGCCAGTAATTGCGAACGGTGTTTATTCCAATAATAAAAGAAGACAAGAGGGTGAAGGGAGGAGAAGGAGGTGTGTGTGTGTGTGTGTGTGTGTGTGTGTGTGTGTGTAAATCAGCAGTTTCTGGACTTCAATAATCCTCCAGCATCTAGAGAAATGACAAGGGAGAAGTTCTAATGTAGTTGGGGAGCAGGGGGGGGCGTTATTTGCATTTCTTAACAATAAGGGTGGTTTATACTCCACCTGGTGCCTTTTCTCCACATCACCTTTTGTGAGTTTCTCTTTGTGACAAGTATCTTTGTACAAAGGGCTTCCTTCCCCACTCCGGGCCTCCTCCCATTCTAACTTTCTAGCAGGCATCAATATACAAGCACAATGGAGGCATTGAACAGAGAACAGTGGGACACCACCTTTGATCTTACGTTCTAATAACTTGTGTATGTTTGCATCCAAGAAAACAATGCTCCGAGGGTGTTTTCCTTCCTCCTCTCTCACGAACTGTTTCCTGGTGCCTTCGCTCCGCGGGAAGAAATTTTCATACGCGGGGCAAGAGCTAATTTTATTTTATTTTAATTGAGTTCTTTTCTTTTACTGACGGGTCAAGAAAGCAGAAGGTGCATTTGTGGTTCCTGTACAGAAGATACACGGAAAGGGGTTGCTGGCAACTGCTATTAATTTTACTTTGATGGCATCTCCTGAGCAGAGGAAGGATTGGGGGGGGGGGTTTCATGCCGGCCTTTATAAAAACTTCATTAGGAGAAGCCAGAAAAAAAAGGGCCTCAATGTCCTTGTGACCAACGTATAGTAGATATCCGGTAACTTGACAGAACACAGTTCCTTGTAGAATCTGGACCTAAGCGGCTTCTAAAACACAAACAGGCAAATGAGGTGAGAATTCATAGTTGGATTATTCAACATTCCCCCTTGAGGAGTTACAAAAGAATTAGCATCCCTCAACTGGCATTTTGAATCAGGGAAACCAGGTCCCAGCAACTTGACTTGGCTTGTTCCCTCTTCATTTTGTAAACACAAAACAATAAAATAACACCCCCACCCCCCAAAAATACCCCCTTACATCACCCTGCTTCAAAAGCAGGAAGGAGCAAAATAGTTCAATGAACAAATAAAAAGAACATCATCTTTGACTAGTTTCTTTGGAAGTAGCAATAACGTCTTGTCCTCCTTTAGAATATACAAAACAGATGGACTGTCCATTTTGGGAAGGAAGGAAGGAAGGAAGGAAGGAAGGAAGGAAGGAAGGAAGAAAGAAAGAAAGAAAGAAAGAAAGAAAGAAAGAAAGAAAGAAAGAAAGAAAGAAAGAAAGAAAGAAAGAAAGAGAGAGAGGGGGGGGGAAGGAAGAAAATCCAGAAAACAAGATGATTATTACACAATGTCCTTAAAAAGGAATATATATGGAATATTTTTTCTTTTATTCTCAACACTCTGCAGAACACAAAATCCATTCCCAGGCTCTCCAAAGGAAGACTTAAAAAAAAACAAAAAAACCCCAACCCTATCCAGAATGAAAGTTAGGAAAAGAGAAGCAGCGCATTGCAAATAAAAGAGGCACCCTATCACGCAATCAGGAGGAGGCTGCTTTTAGTTCGTTTCCCCCAAAGTCTGCAAAGGCCGAGTAGCAACCCTCGCCTTCCACCGAGTCTCTCGTCTCCGGCACCCAGCGCAAAGACAATTAGAGCATTCAGGAGAAGCCAGTAGGAGATTCCCTTTGATGTTGGGATAAATGGAGAATCGGCACGGTTTTGTCTGAGATGACAACCGTCCCGGGTTTCCTAATGGGTATCCAATGGTAAAATATAATTTTATGATGCTCATTAATTACCCAGCTGTCATGTGCTCCTGGCAGAAAAAGTAATCCTCTTCCCCAGATTAGACAGCCATCGCAAAGGACTTCAAAGGACTCAGCTTCCCCTCCCCTGAGAACAGCCTTGCGTAATGAAAAGCAGGGAAACGCTTGACAAACACTTCCTTGCTACGCCAGCCGCATATTCCAACAGGCAGCCGAGAGATTGATGCTCACAGACGGGCGTGCGCGCCTACGTGCGCGCAGGGACACACGGGGGGGGGGCTAGCACTTTGTGGGAGGGGGCGTCCGGGAGGGGCCAAAACGCACCCTGGATTTGACCAGCTGCTCGGACAGGGCGTCGCTTCTCGCGTGGCAGGAGAGGAGGGCGCCCGCCTTCGTCGGGCACGTGTGGATGTGGCGGGAGGAAAGTGGGACGGAGCAGCGGTCCTGCTCAACCGCTGGTTGACTTCCAGCCTCTGGATGGGCCGCGGAGGCTGTTCCCGTCCTTGCGGTGCATCGCACCCCCCTCCTTGTTCCCCTTTTGCGACTTCTGACAAGCAAGGTCAAGGGGGAAGCCAGATTCACTTAACGACCGCGGGACAAGGAAGGAAGGAAGGAAGGAAGGAAGGAAGGAAGGAAGGAAGGAAGGAAGGAAGGAAGGAAGGAAGGAAGGAAGGAAGGAAGGAAGGAAGGAAGGAAGGAAGGAAAAAGATGGAGAGGAAGGAAGGAAGGGAGGAAGGAAGGAAGGAAGGAGAAAGATGGAGATGAAGGAAGGAAGGAAGGAAGGAAGGAAGGAAGGAAGGAAGGAAGGAGAAAGATGGAGACGAAGGAAGGAAGGAAGGAAGGAAGGAAGGAAGGAAGGAAGGAAGGAAGGAAGGAAGGAGAAAGATGGAGATGAAGGAAGGAAGGAAGGAAGGAAGGAAGGAAGGAAGGAAGGAAGAAGGAAGGAAGGAAGGAAGGAAGGAAAAAGATGGAGAGGAAGGAAGGGAGGAAGGAAGGGAGGAAGGAGAAAGATGGAGACGAAGGAAGGAAGGAAGGAAGGAAGGAAGGAAGGAAGGAAGGAGAAAGATGAAGGGAGACAAAGGAAGGAAAGGAAGGAAGGAAGGAAGGAAGGAAGGAAGGAAGGAAAAGATGGAGAGGAAGGAAGGAAGGAAGGCAGGAAGGAAGGCAGGAAGGAGAAAGATGAAGGAAGGAAGGAAGGAAGGAAGGAAGGAAGGAAGGAAGGAAGGAGAAAGATGAAGGAAGGAAGGAAGGAAGGAAGGAAGGAAGGAAGGAAGGAAGGAAGGAGAAAGATGAAGGGAGGCAAAGGAAGGAAGGAAGGAAGGAGTAGGAGGGAAGAGAGGAAGGGAGGAAGAAAGGAGGAAAAGGAGGAGGAGAAGGAAGGAAGGAAATCCAGAAAACAAGATGGTTGTTACATAATGTCCTTAAATGGAATATATATATGGAATATTTTTCTTTTATTCTCAACACTGTGCAGGATACAACAACTGCAATGATTCACTTAATAGCTGTGGCAAGAAAGTCATAAAATGTGGCAAAACTCACTTAACAACCGTCTCACCCAGTGACAGAACTGTTGGGCTCAATTGCGGCAATATGTCGCAAAACTTTATACTACCTGTATAAAGTTTAAAGCCAGGAGAATGGGGCCAAAACCCCTGCGCCCTCATCCTCTGTTAAGGATGCAACCCTCTCCTCGACACAGGGAGTCCTCGGCTCATGACCACAGCTGAGCCCCAAACTCACGTCACTAAGTGAGAAACGTGTCAGATGAGCCTTGCCCCATTTTACGACCTTTCTTGCCACAGTTGTTAAGTTGAATCACTGCCGTGGTTAAATGAGTAACACACGCTTGTGAAATGAATCTGGCTTCTCCGTTGACTTTGCTTGTCGGAAGGTGGCAAGAGAGGATCACGGGATGCTGCGACCGTCGTAAAGGTGATCCAGTTGGCCAGCGTCCAAATGTAAATCCCTTGACCATCCGTGGGGGATGCTGCAAGGGTGATAAACGGTCACGAGTCAACTTTTTTCAGGGCCATTCGAATCTTTGCCCATGATGAGCATTGCTGCAAGATTTAATTTTGATTTTTCGCCCCTTCTTCCCCTCTTAAATGCTGTACGTTTTGAGACATCAAGGGTGTTTGTACACCAGAAATAATCCCAATATTAACATAAGATGCCAAGTAGAGTTCCTTCATCTTTTCAAAACAAATCAGCCTAATAGCTGTTAAGAAGATCTATCTTTCTAATGATTGGCTTGAGGGGGCGAAACAGATAATCTCTTCTTAGGACTAGAGAGATAATATTAACACAGGGAGATAGGGACGATGGGCAGCAGACAAAATCTCTTAGGAAATCAAAAGAGGCTCCTGTTAAATGATCTCCAGACCCTCTTTTATCCTGTAAATCACGGAGATCACATGCGATGGGTCATCTGGGTCCTTCCCCAGAATTTGGAAGGATTTCAGAAACCGACCAAGAAGGAAGGGACCAAGAAATAGGCTGCCGGCTCCTATTAAAAGGATCCGATTTCTCTAGGAAGCTCCCAACAATTTCCTTCTTCTTTTCTACTTGGATTCCTCAGCAACTGATGTACCTAGAACCTCATTGTCTCTGATGCTGGAGTGATTTTCAGGCCCTTGGTGCTCTGAGTTGGTGGTTTTCTTGCAGATGTTTCATGACCCAAACTAGGTAACGTCATCGGTGTTAGAAGGGAGTGGGGTTTTCTTTCCATTTATATACAAGTCACTAGCCCTGTTAGTATTGGTGTGGGTATTCTTGGGGGTTCCTTCATTAGGAGAAGTAAGAAGTCAGCAAAACCCCAATCAAGGAGCTACCAATTCAGACAAGCAACCTAACAGTAAACAATGGCCTAATCAAGGAACCACTTGTATATAAACACAGAGCACTCCCTACTAGCACCGTTGATGTCACTTAGTTGATAATGAAACATCTGCAAGAAAATCACCAAGCTCAGAGAGCACCAAGGACCCAACAGTCATCGTCCTCCTCCTCCTCCTCCTCTTCTCAAACCCCATTTCCTTCTATCACTGATGATGCTACCTAGTTGGGTAACAAAACACCTGCAAGAAAAGCACCAAGCTCAGAAAGCATCAAGAACTCCACAGTCCTCCTCCTCCTCCTCCTCCTCCTCCTCCTCCTCCTCCTCCTCCTCCTCCTCCCATGCCAACCCCTCCTCCCCTTCTTTTTCCTCCTCTTTGCAAACCCCACTCCCTTCCAGCACTGATGACGTTACCTAGCTTGGGTCATGAAACGTCTGCAAGAAAACCGCCAGTCTCAGAGAGCACCAATCACCCTGTGGTTCTCCACCTCCTTCTCTCCTCCTCCTGTCCCCTCCTCTTTCACTCTTCCTTCTCCTCCTCCTCTTCCTCCTTCTCTCTGCAAACCCCACTCCCTTCCAGCACTGATGACGTTACCTAGCTTGGGTCATGAAACGTCTGCAAGAAAACCACCAGTCTCAGAGAGCACCAAAGGACCCCACAGTTCAACCCTGAGCTATAAATATTCTCTTCGGTCAGAGGTTATTTGTGGTCAACATGACTAATAAACACTGATCTCTTTTTTTTCTACAATTCTTGTTTAAAGCCAGACAAAAGTGCAAAGGTCATTAGATCTTTAGAGTACCGAATGTCATTATTTGAATGTGTATTGTTGAAGGGGCTTCTTTTTCTACTATCTTGGGTTCCACTACCTCTGATGATCAGAGGCTGTAACACAGTTTAAGAAGGAAACTAAATATATATCCCCTCAACTTCCCCTGTGACTGTGGGATGCTGCGACAGTTGTAAACACAATGACTTGTCCCAAAGCTTTATTTTTTAACACCCTTCTAACTGAGAATGCTCACTAAACGAGGCAGCCGGTAAGCGAGGACTCGCTGCGAAGCTCTTTTATACCCAATAGGCTGCTCACGGGATCATTATTTTTTTAACTTGCTAGACTTAGAAAATATATATATTTTCCAGTTAGTCTGAATGTAGCCGTTTTGACCGAACGGCGAAGCAGGGAAGGTAAAAGGGAAAACGCTTTTTAAAACCAAATCAAAAGAACTATGTTTGCTGCAAATGGTTTCTGCAGACATTCCTCTTTCTCCGATGGAAACGAATGAAATTCTAGACCAGTTTTGGACATGAATGGGCTCGCGCCGTGGATGATAAAAAGTATGTGCCCCCAAAACGACACACGCAATTTATCGCGGCAAATTTAGGGCCAAGAACACAGCCTTTGGATTCCCACTAAGGGTGACCACCGTGACCTGCACACGAGGGATATATATATATAATATTACTCAGTGGTCAAACTCTGGTCCTTTCGTCAGCAAGGAAGACTGAATTCTCCTGCGTCAGATTTCAAAAGAAAAGAAAACAGAAAAGGGGTGAAAGGTAGAAATTCTAGAGTTCTCTGGCAAGGAGATCAGAAAGAAAAAGGAGGAGGAGGAGGAGGAAAACTTGACAGGGAGGCTCTTTTTGCCAATATTACACTGGGGGCTGCTTGGAAAAAAGAGCAAGCCGTGCAAAAGTTTTATCAAAAGTTGGAGAAGAAAGAGAAAGAAAGAAAGAAAGAAAGAAAGAAAGAAAGAAAGAAAGAAAGAAAGAAAGAAAGAAAGAAAGAAGGAAGGAAGGAAGGAAGGAAGGAAGGAAGGAAGGAAGGAAGGAAGGAAGGAAGGAAAGAAAGAAAGAAAGAAAGAAAGAAAGAAAGAAAGAAAGAAAGAAAGAAAAAAAGAAAGAAGAAAGAAAGAAAGAAAGAAAGAAGGAAGGAAGGAAGGAAGGAAGGAAGGAAGGAAGGAAGGAAAGAAAGAAAGAAAGAAAGAAAGAAAGAAAGAAAGAAAGAAAGAAAGAGAAAGAAAGAGAAAAAGAAAGAAAGAAAGAAAGAGAAAGAAAGAAAGAAAGAAAGAAAGAAAGAAAGAAAGAAAGAAAGAAAGAAAGAAAGAAGGAAGGAAGGAAGGAAGGAAGGAAGGAAGGAAGGAAGGAAGGAAGGAAAGAAAGAAAGAAAGAAAGAAAGAAAGAAAGAAAGAAAGAAAGAAAGAAAGGAAGGAAGGAAGGAAGAAAAAAGAAAGAAGAAAGAAAGAAAGAAAGAAAGAAAGAAAGAGAAAGAAAGAGAAGAAAGAAAGAAAGAAAGAAAGAAAGAAAGAAAGAAAGAAAGAAAGAAAGAAAGAAAGAAAAGAGCGAGGAAGGAAGGAAAGAAGGAAGGGAGGGAGGGAGGGAGGGATGGAAGGAGGGAAGGAGGAAGCAGGAAGGGATGGGAAGGGAAGGGAAGGGAAGGGACATCTAACAAAGAATAAACCAGCTGGATGGAGCATAGTTTACAGAAAGTCCTTGGGATTTTCATATCAATGAATCAACATCTTCATTAAGAGCTGTGGAGGGTTTTTTCCAGTCCTGGTGTGATCCCTAAGAGAAGGTAGGTCTCATCTTGTTTGGAAAGATCCATGTACAAGCCGTGCGGGTTAGCGGGTTTTCAAGATATCTGCTCATCTTCTTTTCATAGGGAAGACCACCCTCCTATTATCTGAAATCCGCCAGCTTGTCCATGGTTTTTCCCACCCAGACAAATTCAACAATATTTTTCAATACTGTGGGAGAAACCGCAAACCCAGTCCTATATCAACACAATTTGAACGGCAACTCCTGAGCCACAGAGGATTGCCTATTGCTACTTTGCGAGACTAATTGTCAGCTTAGCCCACAGATTATAACGTCCCCTTTTCCCAACTTTCGTTGATTAAATTCCATTCGTAAACACTTTTTCTTCTCTGGGTTGTTTTTTTTTGGGGGGGGTTGTTTTTTTTTGCATTTTCATCTGCCTTCTCCTCCCCACCCCCTTCTCTGTTTTTTAAAAGGCATCCTATCCTTTTGTTCCTTCAATTCCCATTATGGAATCACGTACGATTCCATTTCATTTTCCTCCTTTTGTCTGGATATGATTTCTCTCTGGCGGAGATTCAAAAGAGAACAGGAATGTTTCACATTATTGTTTGAGCATGAGCAATATTCCGTGTGCCAGGCTAAACACACATGGAGACAGAAAGGTCTATTTGGAATTTGCTGTACCCTGATTTTACATTGGCACTTGATCTTTGTAAAGACTTCGCCTGGTTTTCATTAGATACAGGTATTGGCCTGGAAAGTAAGAAACTCGGAGCACAGAAAATGGAAAGATGGAGGAGATATCCAAAAGAAACTCCTGGTAAATAAAATGAAGACCCCCTACAGTACAGGGAATCCCGACCCATCTGATGCTGGGTGAAAAATACCAAGTTTGAATACCTCTTCTGCTCCAAGTTCAGATGGACCTTGAAGGTAACTTTGCTAAATCTGCCCCCAAACCTGGAGGAGATACTGTTCATCTGACTTTTTTTTTGATATATCTCAGTCCTTATTAATTCCATCAGGATCTGTCAGGTCAAAACGTATGAATCTGCAATGGTCTACAGACTTACTCCAGGAAGCAAAATTTAAACGAATGTACAGGTTGGATTATCAATTGGCCTCATACTGGACTCATTTAGGCCGATACTGTGTAATAGTTCTTCGGGAGATTTTTGCCAACTAGAACAGAGGTCTCCAACCTTGGCAACTTTAAGACTTGTGGACTTCAACTCCCATAATTCTGGGACGGATTCTGGGAGTTGAAGTCCATAAGTCTTGAAGTTGCCAAGATTGGAGACCCCTGAACTAGAAGACCAACAGGATTGAACCTGATATTCTCATCTCATTTCAGATGTCCAGAATAGGCCATATTCTCATCCACAGGTTCCTAGGCAGGAAAAGGTTAGAACATTTGGTTTATTTAGATGTTTATCTAGATGTCAATCTAGCACTAAGGAGAAATTTCCTGGCAGTGAGAACAATTAGTCAGTGGAATGGCTTGCCTCCAGAAGTGATAGAGGCTCCATCACTGGAGATTTTTTAAAGAAGAGATTGGACGGCCATTTGTCTGAAGTGCTATAGGGCCTCCTGCTTGAGCAGGGGGCTGGACTAGAAGATCTGCAAGGTCCCTTCCAACTCTGTTATTCTGTTATCTCTTAGGGCAATCAAGCTTTCCTTGTTTTGGATAGCTCCATCCACTTAAACTGACCACTGGCTATTTTCAAAAGGAAGGACTTCCTAAGAAGACATTGTCTGGGACAATTATTTCCCTTGGTTCGAGGTGGTTTTTTTTTTAAGCTTCCTGGCTTGAGTTCTGAGGTCTGCTTCTTGGACTGACCTCTCAAAACGTCCTGTTGGAGGCAACTAGTGAGACAACTTTTAGGATTCATACAACATCCAGAGACCAGAGCTAGGCAATTGAATGGAGTACAATTGTGCCAGTCTTCCATGCCCCTTGATCTGGGAAAAGTAACAGTGGGGTAGAGAACATGCATGCTGCTCTGTTTCTTTTTGCAGTAGAGCATAGGGTGTGTATGTGGGGCGGGGGGGGGGGAGGGGAGAGAAACAACAACAACAGTGAAGAAACAGCCATGGTGGAGATTCATGAAGGGGCCCTTCTCTCCAAAGCTCAGAATGCCAGTGTGTTCTTTGCGTAGCTTTATATAGTCTGATCTCCAAGGTTGGGACTAATTCTGAAGTGTTTGTTTGGGCAAGACTTCCATCACTTACTTTTGGAGCGAACAGCAAGGCATAGATGATGCCAGAAACATGTTCTGGGAAGGAAATGGCTTGGCTGGCTTCTCCTAGAAAAATATTCTACGCCATGCGTTCAACTCCATAGGAAGGGGAGAATACAAAGCGCGCACTGGCTTTTGAACATAGAGAAGTAAATCCCACAGGCTGACTCTCCCATCTTGTTGACCTCATCCTCATGTTTTCCCGTGCATTTTCAGTAGGATCGATCCAAAATAAAACCTGAATATTGGCAATGGTTTTGTTTTGCTTTTTTTGTATCTTTGCAGAGAAATATATCAATGTTCTATTGTTTTAGATCACACTTGATTGTTCTAGAGCAGGGGCAACTATGGCCCATTTACGACCTATGGACTTCAACTTCCCAGAATTCCTGAGTCAAAACATGCTGGCTGGGGAATTTTTGGAGTTGAAGTCCACAGGGCACAAAGGACCATCATTGCCCACCCCTATTTTAGGGGAAAATTTATAGCAATTTTCTGGTTGTCCAGACATCAGACCATCTTTGCCCAACCCTATTTCAGAAGGACATTTATAGCAATTTTCTGGCTGTTCTTTAAAGACATTGCTGGGTGGATCTGGTGGCTGGGTTGCGCACCTCTGCAAAAAGTTATGATCTTCTTAACTATCAGGCCCCAGAGCCTAAGGAAGACAAGTTGAAATTCTTCCGAGCAAATTTCTCTATTGTTCTTCACTATAAATAGAAATCCTTCCAAAGTAAAGCAGGAAAATGCATCGTAAAGCATACGGTTCGGGAACTCTTAGGGAGGAGCCATCCTCATACTCTTTCTCTCTCAGAAAACTGGGTCTAAACTGGGTTGTCTCTTGTTCCTCTGGAATGCAGCCCCTCCTTCCTGGGAATTCAGATGAAATCATCTTTCAGCACAGGATAACGCCTGGCCAATTGACCATAACATATGTCTACAATACCCTGATCCATCCTTTCCATGCGCCCTGAGCAATGAAAATGCTATCACAATATCATCCAGCTTTTGCTCACATTGCTCTCCAGATGCTGGAGTGCACTGGCAGGAAAGGTTCAATGTTACCAGGCTATATATATATAAAGGGACGCAGTGGCTCAGTGGGTTAGGACGCTGAGCTTGTCAATCAGAAGGTTGGCAGTTTGGCGGGTTGAATCCCGAGTGCCGTGTAACAGAGTGAGCGCCTGTTACTCATCCCAGCTTCTGCCAACCTAGCAGTTCGAAAGTACGTAAAAATGCAAGTAGAAAAATAGGGACCACTATATGTGGGAAGGTAACAGCGTTCCATGCTCCTTTGGCATCTAGTCAAGTCATGCTGGCCACATGACCACGGAGACGTCCTCGGACAAGCACTGGCTCTTTGGCTTTGAAACGGAGATGAGCACCGGCCCCTAGAGTTGGAAACGACTAGCATGCATGTGTGGGGGAACCCTTTACCTTTACCTTTACTGTAAATATATATTACTGTATATATATATTATATATATTATATATATAATATATATTATATATATATATATTATATATATATATGTATGTATATATATGTATATGTATATGTATATATATATATATATATATATATATATATATATATATATATATATATATATATATATATTTGCAACAGTTTTTATGACACCCCGCCGTTGCTGATGAGGCATAGTGGCACTGGCTACAGCCTACTCTTGTCTTTCGTCTGCAATTGCTTTGATGCCATCTACAACTGTGTGAGCTGATCCACAGTATCGTTCCAGCCTTTGGTGTCTAAGCTAATCAAGGTTTTGAGGCTCCTGCAGTATCCAGATACGCAGCAGGAAAGACAGGCTCATAGTTAAACTCAGAATTCACTTATTTTCATTCTTTGATGTTATTTTAATCTAGTTTTGATGGGACTTCTCTATCATGCACTACCCAGCCGCTGTTTTATAAAATGAAGGGCTCCCTCTAGCCCAGCCTATCTGGCGTTGTAAGCAGGCTAGTTGCCTGCTCAGAATGAGAGATACATTTCAGTGCTTAAGCCTTCTCCTCACTTGCACCTTATCAGAATATCACCCCTCCTTGGCACCCTGTTCTGCCATGTTTCTTTCATCTTATCCCCAGTCTCATGAGTAAAACAGGCTTAAAGCACCCTTAGCCTCAAGAATGTGGCTGCAATATTGTCTCCCACATTCCGATACCAGCGGAAGGCGGTCTCAAGTGTACAAAATGTGTTAGGCTTCGTCACACAACACCCTGGAGGAGAGTCAGGGGCTTGGCAGCGACTAGGAACAGAAGCAACAGAGGCCAAAGAGGAAGCAGCCATGAAGGTCGCAAAGTCCACGCTGGGTGGATTTCAAGGAGGGATGAAAATCACGTTCACCCTAGAAGAAGGCCATTCATGGATTTCAACTGAACAAAGAATTTGGTTTGGGGTGAGGGGCCTTGTCTGAAGTTATGTTCTGGCTCGGCAAATTTCTGCTACAATGACGAATCCCATCCATCTGATCACCTCTACAAGAATCCCATCAGACTTTCTGCCTTCCTTCGGGAAATGGCAATATAGACCTAAAGGTTTGACCTCAGACCTTTCCTCCCTCAAACCGACTCCAAGTTGAAATATATCTCCACCTCCCCAAGGGGTTGTCTCTCCTTCAGCTAGTGAATCCATCCCAGTTCACCTACAGTATGTCTTCTGATCTGACCCATACCTCCAGAGTTAAGGCAGATGAAGTTCTGGCTGAACGATGGACTGAAAATCAGGTGTCAGACAAAGTGTTTGGGATTGAGCTATATTTACATGTAGCATTTAGGTTTTGATTAGTACCCATTTCATTATCATCTGTAATATTTATATGCAGTGTTTAATAATTAGTATTTGGATGTCTTTAGGAAACCAGAGCAGAGGTTAGAGCAAGGAGCAAGCCCAAAGCCATAACTGAAGATTTACCAAAGAAGCTGGAATAAACCAGTTTCCCACACTTATAATTGCTCAAATAACAACCAGCTTAGCCAGGATTTTTTCCCCTTCCTTCTCATCCAGAAAGAACGGAGTGGAATGGTATAAGTCCAGGGTCAAAGGTTGCTAAGCTTTCTGGGAAAATGCAACAATAAGAGTGCATAGCCTTTTGTGGAGACCACACATGAGTCATGTGGAAAGCACTGGAATAAACATGAGAGCGGGACAAAGAGGAAGTGGGCATATTCAGATTAAAAGCACATTTTTCCTAAACCCCCACCCACCATTAAATTTCACCTTCTCCTCCCATGTTCCATCTTCCCTCTTTTCCACTCTTATAAAACCCTCCCTTTAATTTTAACTTTTGAAAGTTCATGAAAGCTGGGGAAAGGGGTTGTGGGGGGGGGCTCACAAAAATGCCTTGGGGACAACATATGGCATCCACATGCACACTGTGCGTATGCACGTGCTGCAACATTGAGTTTGGAGGTTCCACTCACAAGTTCTCCACAAACCTATACAATCCAAGCTGCAGACCCAGTGAACATCTTCTCTGTGTGAATGTCCACCACAAAATGCCTTTCATAAAGATACTATCTGTAGGAGATGACCAGGCTGAGCCCGAGGGAGGGGTCAAACGCATCATAGGTCACGAGTCCCTGTGAGCTTGCAAGAGATCTAAGTCCAGCCCACCTTGAATGCCTCTCTTATCTCCCGCTCATTTCCCTTGATTGTTAGTTGGTCAGATTCTGGTAGAGAGCCGAAGCTTGCAATAAATCTTTATACTTGCTTGAATTGCCTAAATCTCCTGATTTCCCCAGAGCTTGACATTCTCAGATTTTTTAGGCACCAGTTTTATCTTGCATTGTATTTTATTTGCCTGGACTTTTAAGAAATGGTGAGCTCACGAACCGTAGGCATCTCCAAGAACTCCCGGTCCAACCCAAGATGAAGCCCTTATAAGCAGAAGAACTGCAACAATGTCCTTCCCTAAATTCTGCTGAAGACGTTACCTAGCCTGGTAACGAAATGTTTGGAAATCAACCCACAAGGTCAGAGAAGAAATCTCCCCTCTCAGTTCTGATCTTCTTTCCACATTAATCTGATTGGGTAAAGGTAAAGGTAAAGGTTCCCCCGCACACGCGTGCTAGTCGTTTCCGACTCTAGGGGCCGGTGCTCATCTCCGTTTCAAAGCCAAAGAGCCAGCGCTTGTCCGAGGACGTCTCCGTGGTCATGTGGCCGGCATGACTAGACGCCAAAGGTGCACGGAACGCTGTTACCTTCCCACCGTAGCGGTCCCTATTTTTCTACTTGCATTTTTACGTGCTTTCGAACTGCTAGGTTGGCAGAAGCTGGGACGAGTAAGAGGCGCTCACTCTGCTACGCGGCACTCGGGATTCGACCCGCCAAACTGCCGACCTTCTGATCGACAAGCTCAGCGTCCTAACCCACTGAGCCACCATGTCTGATTGGTTACAGAACGGTTAGTTCCCAACTGTCTGTACCTTGGCTGTATAGAAGCAGAACATTCAAATATCAAGAGTTCTCCCTTCTCTGATGGTTAGTAGGCAGATAACTAACAGATAAAGTGTCTCGATAATTCAGTAATCTTCTTTGCTAATAAAGGGATTTTTTTTTCCCAAAAGGCAAATACAAATCCCAATTGTCTAAATGATCTCAAGGTTGCCAAAAAGGCACATGGTGTAAGGTTCTAGCATTGAAATATGGGTCCATTTAGACACAAAAAAATCTATGTTTTAAAATAGAAAATAAGCCACGATTACTTGTTGTTCAATAAATAAATAAGATCCAGAGAGAGAGAGAGAGAGAAAAAAGTGGGGGGGCTCTCAGAACATCAAGGCATGCCACAGGAATCCTTGACTTGTCAAAATAATACACAGACATTAATCACATTCTAATAGAACTGCTGCTAGCAGTGCACACCAAGTTCTCATTATATGTTAACATAAAACAAAACAATACGAAAGAGAGGTTTTTTTTTACTGCTTCCAAATCTTGAATTCTATTGTGCTCTGGAGCTGAAAACAAACAAACAAAAAAAACCCTGATATAAATTGCTCCTCTTTCTTGAAGAGGACAGCGTGAGCCCCGGAAAACTGTCACTTTGAGGTTTGGCTCCTCATCAAAGGATAGTGGGCATGGAAGAAGATCTGGGAGTCAAATCAGAGGCTGAGCCTTTCCCGTGGAAGGCTCGCAGTCATTAAGACAAGGATTGCTGGAGTAGACTTTGTCCATTGATTCTTCTCCTGCCACCTACAGCAATATCACCACTCCCGCTTAGGTGTGACACTCCTTTAGGTATTTGAAGACAGATTACTCTGAAGAGGGAGACACACTTAATGCTATAAGCCACCCAGAGTCGTCTTGATACGAGATGAGTAGCAAATAAATTCAATCAATCAATAAGTAAGTAAATCCATCCATCCATCCATCAATAATACACTTCCCCTGGTTACAGGCAGGATCCATTTTCTGGATGGGCATAATGCCCTGCATTATAACTGAACCAAAAACCAGTCGTTTGCACGCAACAAAGTAAGCCAGATGAAAAATATCCAAAATTGAAATTAAGGAACATTTGCCCATTGTGTAAATGCAGGGCAAAATCTTCCACTGATCTGCCCAAGCACAGCACACAGGCACCCCAGCTGGGCTGAACTGGTCATGCTAGGCCGTTAGTTAGTCTATCCCCCAAACTAGCCAGATTCACCTTATGTGCTAAACTGAAAACTACAACTAACAAACCACAGCGCCTGGTTTCGTGCAGCATTCTATGTTTAAACAAGCATAATGACAGATAGAGCATTCGCACTTCCTGAGTTCACCCTCCATCTCTGATCCTATCTTCCCCTTTGGAAGATTTCTTAAATGGCCTTTCTAAAAAAAAACAAAAAAAAAAAACAGAATTCTTTTCGCATCTTATAGGATGAGAATGGGGGGGGGGAAACAACGCAGGACGTTTTCTTCCCTCAGACTCCAGTATACTACAACCCCAGGTACTCGCACAAAATGAGGATGACAGCTGAGAACGCTGTAGCAATTTGCTGAGTGCCCAGATTTATATTTATGACTAGGAAAATCGGGGTGGGGGTGGGGGGGCCCTTCCTTTGTTTTGTTCCCCTTTGAGCAGGCATTTTTTCTCATCTTGGCTCACAAATTAGCTGATTACGGAGCAAAAAGCCTACAAAGCTCTTGGAGGCAAGGAAAAGGGCCTGGCAGAGACCGGGATGTTTATTCAACTCCCAGGAAAAAAAAAAGAAGTTTGAACTACTAAGGGCTGCAGCTGTTCCACATACTTCGCAGCAGAGGCATTCCTGCGAGATGTGGGGGCTCTGGCAAGACCCTCT
The DNA here is from genome assembly GCF_947247035.1 of Vipera ursinii. Taxonomy (NCBI): domain Eukaryota; kingdom Metazoa; phylum Chordata; class Lepidosauria; order Squamata; family Viperidae; genus Vipera; species Vipera ursinii. The sequence goes on along the minus strand of NC_139520.1, from coordinate 17,982,485 downwards.
CGCGATTTCTGTGATCCACAGGTGTGCGGGGACCGGATTTTTCCCTGTGAAAAAAAATCAAACTTACACACACACACACACACACACACACACACACACACACTTCACCGTGCTCATCCTACTCCCCGTCTCCCCATCTCTTGGTTAAGGTTGTGCACTTGCCATTTTTGTAGCAGGTGGTCCTGAATTGAGGACCACACTTTGGGCCCACAATTTCTGTTGCCAAGTGAGACAGTTGTTAAGGGGGGGGGGTGGTTGGGCTGCCCCCACTTTATGACTTTCCTTGCCACGGTTGTTAAGGGAACGCTGCAGTTCTTAAGCTAGTCACACCGTTGTTAAGGGAATCAATCTGGCTTTCCCTCTGTTGACTTTGCTCGTCAGAAGGTCACCAAAGGGGGTCGTGTGACGCACACACCCCACGGCAAGGGACACTGTGACCGTCATAAATATGAGTCCAAGAAAGAAACCCAAGAAAGTCCAACTACCTTTTGGGGGAAAAAAGCACTTCCAGGACAAGCATGACTTGGATGATTGAGTATCTCCATAAAGCAGGGGTCCTCAAACTTGGCCACTTTAAGACTTGTGGACTTCAACTCCCAGAATTCCCCAGCCAGCCATGGGAGTTGAAGTCCACAAGTCTTAAAGTGGCCAAGTTTCAGGTCCCTTGCCATAAAGCTTTGGGAGTTGGGCCCCTTTACTTCCCCCTTTTGCAAAAGCAAGAAGAAAAATAAACACAGATGGTCCTCAACTTCCATCAGTTCACTAAAAAAAAAAAGGCTTATGACCTTTATGAGGACCCAGATTGTTGGGGGCAATTAAGCTGACTTTGTAATAATGTCGCTTGGGGTGTGTGTGAAAGCCCTAATAAGCAGGCATATACATAGAATGAAGGCTACTGCTAAGCTTGTAAGCCGCCCTGAGTCTTCGGAGAAGGGCGGGATATAAATGGAATTAAAATAAAAAATAAATAAAAAATAAATTTTTCACACTTACGACCGTTGCAGCATCCCCGGGGTCACGTGATCAAAATTCAGACGCTCGGCCACTGTTTCACACTTATGACCATCGCAGTGTCCCGTGTGATCCACTTCTGCAACCTTCTGACAAGCCTCATCAAGGGGGGGTGGGGGGTGGAGAAGCCAGCTTCATTTAACGACCGTGTTACCACTTTCACAACCGCAGCGATTCCCTTCAAAAACATGGCAAGGAAGGTCGTAAAATGGGACAAAACTCCCCTTACTGCTAAGCTTGTAAGCCGCCCTGAGTCTTCGGAGAAGGGCGGGATATAAATGGAATTAAAATAAATAAATAAATAAATAAATAAACAAATGTCTCACTCAGCATCAGAAATTTGCGGCTCAGTTGCGGCTGCAAGTCGGGGACCTCCTGGGCGCTTTTGTTTCAAATCGTTTGGTGAGCGGGGCCGATGAAAAATGATCCTGCTTTATCTCTCACCCATTCTCATCGTTTATTCTCAGTTGTCATTGGACCCATCTTTGCAAGGAGAAAAGAATTTGGGGGGGGGGAGAAAGAGTGTCCTGCAGGGCCTAGAAGCATTTGGAGATAAGAGGGGCTTTGGCGAGCAGCATTGTGCTTTGTAACAGATCGGCTTTTCTGTTTTAATTTTATATCATAAAAAAATGTTTTAAAAGGTGCCAAGCGAGATATCTGTAGGCATACTGATGCTCATGGACATAATTTTCAGCTTTGGAGATCTAGAGGAAAAAGCTGTTCAAAAGAAATGTCTAATCATGAACAGAAGCCTTTGCATAACCCCATTTGAAATACAACCTCGCACCATATGTTCAGATGCGGCTTTCATCTCGCTACCGTCCTAGATAAAAAAATGTTCCTCTTTCCGGGCTACAAGTGTGAACTTTTGCGTTTGGGATACAATCCTCACAATAAATGGTGCTTAAAACATCAACAGGAAGAAAACTCATAAACGTTCTTTTTCTGGAATGGTCTCCTCATAAATAGTGAGTTGAGGATTAGCCCAATCAGCACAATAATTGTGGCTTAAAACGTCAACACGAAGATGGCTTAAGAACTTTCTTTTCCTCGTAGATATTAAGGCCATGTTTGGAATCCTGCATCCAGGTTGGGTCACCACAGTGAAAAAAAAGATGTCGAGACTCTAGAAAGAGTGCAGAGAAGAGCAACAAAGATGGTCAGAGGGCTGCAGGCTAAAACATATAAGGAACGGTTGTTGGAATTGGGTATGTCCAGTTTAATGAAGAGAAGGATGAGGGGGGACATGATGGCAGTCCTCCAATATCTCAGGGGCTGCCCTAAAGAAGAGGGGATCAACTTATTCTCCAAAGCACCTGAAGTCAGGACAAAAAGCAGCAGATGGAAACTAATCAAGGAGAGAAACAACCTAGAACTAAGGAAAAATTTCCTGAAAGTGAGAACAATTAATCAGCGGAACAACTTGTCTCCAGAAATTGTGGATACTCCAACACTGTAAGCTTTTAAGAAGAGATTGGACATCCATTTGTCTGAAATGATATACGGTCTCCTGCTTGAGCAGTGGGTTGGACTAGAAGACCTCCAAGGTCCCTCCCAACTCTGTTATTCTGTTATTCATCATATACCGGTATCTAAAGACTATATCTGCACCTTATTGGCAGCTGGGGCATCTGGTGTCATGAATACTTTCCTCTGAGGATTTCAAGAGGCAGCTGATTATCAGGGCTATGTTTTTTCTCACAAAAGTAGGACTCCAGATTCCCTCAATATCTCAGACTGATTAATGGGACGAGAGACTCTTAATCTGGAAAGCCCATTGAAAGGGCCTCAACCACGGCTGATGCTACAAAACAGCTGATGAATGGGATGACATCATATTTCTGTGTACGGAGGATCCTATTTAACAAGAGCTGTGAGAATTATGTCATTTTACTCCTTTGTGTTGCTGGAAAATAATATAAGGGCTGTCAGAGGGTCAGGCCAACAATTCCCTGCTCATTTTTGTCTGGTTCCCGAAGGTGCCACCATAAATGACCTCTTTGGTTCTTTATTCCAAAAGAAAAGGAGAAACGGGAAAGGAAATGGAAACCTGCCAAACAATTTTGTGAACTAAAAAAATGGTCCAACAGCCGACCTAGTTATCATGCTCTGGGGCAGGGGGGCGGGTTTCTGGGTCAGCCATGTTCCTCAAAGTTAATGAAAAGCAGTTTCCTAATTCACAGTGTGCATCGGTTGAGATTCAGCCCACCCACCACAATTTCCACCTCATTCCCGAGTCAAACCGATCTCCCTCCAGCCTCTTTCCATTCTTTGCTTTTCCAAAACATTTTGCAACCCAGAAGGTTTACTAGGCAAGACAAAAAGTCAAATGCTTTTTTTATTGTCTTAGAGCGCAATCAATAACCTCGTGTCTTGAGAAACAGCTCCTTGGATCGCTCTCTTGCAGGAGAATACTTGTGGGAGAAAGGGAAAGCTCTATTACCTACATCAGAGTTTTAAAGAGTTGGGAAAGTATTTTTGTTACCTCTGGGGGGCCCAGGAAACTGTAGCTGTGTGGAAGGTAGAAGTCGAGAAAGATTTTCATATATATATATATATATATATATATATGGATCCTTGGTTTTTCGGGTTTTTCCCCGCGTAGAATTAAAGGTGTAGGCGCAACGTTTCGATGGAATCCCATCCATCATCATCAGGCTTCTGTTTCCTTCTTCTGGGAGAAGCATGTGGCTGTTTGTTCCTCTTTTTTAAACTGCCAGAGGGGGTGTGTTCTGTGGAGGTGTGCTCTGATTGGGTAGGGGACCAAGTGTGTTCTGATTGGGTGGGAGTGTGTTTTGAATGGTGGGGGTGTTCTGATTGGGTGGGGGTGTGTTCTGAGTGGATGGGCTGGTCTCAGCTGCCAGCTCCAGACCTGAGCTGGTGAGTTGTGCTGCTTTTGTTCGGCTTCGTGTTTGTGGTGGTGCCATGTTTTTATAGTGGGTGTCAGTTTGCTTATTGTGTGGTTTGGAGGGGTTTAAAGTGGCTGATGTTGCAGCTGTAGTTAGGTTTCTGTTTTGTGGTTGTGTGTCTTTATCGTTGTGGGTTCGGATTTGCTTTTTGAATGGTTGTGTGGTGGTGATGTCATGTGATGTTATCATGAGTTTGGGTCTGGTATCATTCTTGGTGGTTGGGCTTCGTCTGTCAATCAAGGCGGGTTTCCAAATGGCTGGTAGACGAGAGGTATCATCTCGTTTATTCATGCTGTGGGGGCGTTTTTCTATCTCAATGGCTTCTCTGATTATTCTGTTGTTAAAATGTTCAATTTTGGCAATAGTTTTGGTTTTTTTAAAATCAATTTCATGTCCCGTGGCTTCAAAGTGTTGGACCAGGGATGAAGTTTGTTCTCCCTTTCTGAGTGAGTTTTTGTGCTCTTCAATGCGTGCACTTATTCTTCTGTTGGTCTGTCCGATGTATGTGGTGGGGCAGGTGGTGCATGGGATTTCGTATACTCCTTGGTTTTCTAACCCAATTATGTCCTTGGGGTTTCTTAGGATGGTGGATATTTTTCTGTCTGTGTAGAATGCTGTTTTGATGTTGTGTTTTTGGAGGACCTTGCTGATTCTGTCTGTGGTCCCTTTTAAGTATGGGAGGAGGGCTTTGCCATTTTCTTGTTCTCTGTCTTGGGTTTTTGTGGGTGTCTCTCTTCGGATTAAGTTGGTAATCGTATTTCTTTGGAATCCATTGGCTGTTAGTACATTAGTGAGAGTGTGTAGTTCGGTTTTTAGGTGTTGTTCGTCAGCTAGGTGTTTTGTTCTGGAGATGAGTGTCTTGGCTACGGAGTTGATCTGTGCTGGGTGGTGGTGTGAGAGTGCGTTCAGATAGCGGTTTGTGTGTGTTTTTTTATGGTAGATAGTGTGTCCTAGGGAGCCGTTGGATTTCTTGTAGACTAAGACATCAAGGAAGGGAAGTTGATTGTTAGCTTCTGTTTCCATGGTGAATTGTATTTTGGGGTGTAGGCTATTGAGGTGTATGAGGAAGTCATCCAGTTTTTCTTTGCCGTGTGGCCAGATTACGAAGGTGTCATCTACGTATCTGAGCCAGAGTTTGGGTTTGTGGTTGGATTTTTCTAGAGCGAGGGTTTCAAAGTGTTCCATGTAGAGGTTTGCGATGACAGGTGAGAGGGGTGATCCCATGGGTGCTCCTTCCATTTGTTTGTATCTTTGTCCATTGTAGATGAAGTATGTGTTAGATAGGCAGTGGTTGGTCAGATCTAGGATGTGTTTTGGGGGGTTGTATTTATTTAGGATAGCTGTCAAGGCTTCTTTGATTGGCACTTGGGTGAAGAGGGATACGACATCGAAGCTCACAAGTAGGTCCCAGGGCTGTAAGTTTAGTTTACTTATGATCTCTATGAATTGGAATGAATCTTGTACGTGTGAGGTGATGGAATTTGCGTAAGGCTGTAGTTGTTTGGCAAGAAATTTGGCTAGATTTTGTAGAGGTGAGCCTATGGAGCTGACTATGGGTCTGAGTGGAGTTCCTTCTTTGTGTATCTTGGGCAGACCATAGAGCTTAGGACATCTATGGTCTGCCCAAGATACACAAAGAAGGAACTCCACTCAGACCCATAGTCAGCTCCATAGGCTCACCTCTACAAAATCTAGCCAAATTTCTTGCCAAACAACTACAGCCTTACGCAAATTCCATCACCTCACACGTACAAGATTCATTCCAATTCATAGAGATCATAAGTAAACTAAACTTACAGCCCTGGGACCTACTTGTGAGCTTCGATGTCGTATCCCTCTTCACCCAAGTGCCAATCAAAGAAGCCTTGACAGCTATCCTAAATAAATACAACCCCCCAAAACACATCCTAGATCTGACCAACCACTGCCTATCTAACACATACTTCATCTACAATGGACAAAGATACAAACAAATGGAAGGAGCACCCATGGGATCACCCCTCTCACCTGTCATCGCAAACCTCTACATGGAACACTTTGAAACCCTCGCTCTAGAAAAATCCAACCACAAACCCAAACTCTGGCTCAGATACGTAGATGACACCTTCGTAATCTGGCCACACGGCAAAGAAAAACTGGATGACTTCCTCATACACCTCAATAGCCTACACCCCAAAATACAATTCACCATGGAAACAGAAGCTAACAATCAACTTCCCTTCCTTGATGTCTTAGTCTACAAGAAATCCAACGGCTCCCTAGGACACACTATCTACCATAAAAAAAACACACACAAACCGCTATCTGAACGCACTCTCACACCACCACCCAGCACAGATCAACTCCGTAGCCAAGACACTCATCTCCAGAACAAAACACCTAGCTGACGAACAACACCTAAAAACCGAACTACACACTCTCACTAATGTACTAACAGCCAATGGATTCCAAAGAAATACGATTACCAACTTAATCCGAAGAGAGACACCCACAAAAACCCAAGACAGAGAACAAGAAAATGGCAAAGCCCTCCTCCCATACTTAAAAGGGACCACAGACAGAATCAGCAAGGTCCTCCAAAAACACAACATCAAAACAGCATTCTACACAGACAGAAAAATATCCACCATCCTAAGAAACCCCAAGGACATAATTGGGTTAGAAAACCAAGGAGTATACGAAATCCCATGCACCACCTGCCCCACCACATACATCGGACAGACCAACAGAAGAATAAGTGCACGCATTGAAGAGCACAAAAACTCACTCAGAAAGGGAGAACAAACTTCATCCCTGGTCCAACACTTTGAAGCCACGGGACATGAAATTGATTTTAAAAAAACCAAAACTATTGCCAAAATTGAACATTTTAACAACAGAATAATCAGAGAAGCCATTGAGATAGAAAAACGCCCCCACAGCATGAATAAACGAGATGATACCTCTCGTCTACCAGCCATTTGGAAACCCGCCTTGATTGACAGACGAAGCCCAACCACCAAGAATGATACCAGACCCAAACTCATGATAACATCACATGACATCACCACCACACAACCATTCAAAAAGCAAATCCGAACCCACAACGATAAAGACACACAACCACAAAACAGAAACCTAACTACAGCTGCAACATCAGCCACTTTAAACCCCTCCAAACCACACAATAAGCAAACTGACACCCACTATAAAAACATGGCACCACCACAAACACGAAGCCGAACAAAAGCAGCACAACTCACCAGCTCAGGTCTGGAGCTGGCAGCTGAGACCAGCCCATCCACTCAGAACACACCCCCACCCAATCAGAACACCCCCACCATTCAAAACACACTCCCACCCAATCAGAACACACTTGGTCCCCTACCCAATCAGAGCACACCTCCACAGAACACACCCCCTCTGGCAGTTTAAAAAAGAGGAACAAACAGCCACATGCTTCTCCCAGAAGAAGGAAACAGAAGCCTGATGATGATGGATGGGATTCCATCGAAACGTTGCGCCTACACCTTTAATTCTACGCGGGGAAAAACCCGAAAAACCAAGGATCCACATACAGGCACCCGCGAAAACCTCAGAAAACATATATATATATATATATATATATATATATATATATATATATATATATATATATATATATATATATATATATATATATATATATATATATATATATATATTAGTTTTCATCAGTCAGCCATACCCTTCTGAGATTCGAACCTGGGCTGATTGCACATTAGGCAGTTGTTTTCACCTCTAGGCCACAGGCTCTTAAAATTTACACAAATTTTACACACAGGTTCGAATCTCAGAAGGGAGAGTCACTGGAAAAATGCATGCAGAGTGAAATATGATTATTAAAAGAGTATACAACTGATGTGTATGCCTAACAGCGAGGACAATTAATGCATTGCCTTCAGAAGTTGTGGAGGTTTTTCAGAAGAGATTGGACAGTCACTTGTCTGAAATGGTATAGGATCTCCTGCTTGAGCAGGGGGCTGGACTAGAAGACCTCCAAGGTCCCTTCCAGCTCTATTCTGATTCTCATTTGTCTGAAACAACCCACCCTCCCCCCCCCACACACACCTATTTTTACCAGGATGATGAAAGAGAGATCCTCCTCTTCCTTCCATAGGTCCCAATCCTGCTGTTTCCTCTTCCCTTCACCAACTAAAATGGATGAAAAAAGCTGGTTTACACAAACAACAAATGTAAGTGAAGCTTCCTAGATACTGGAGGCATATGAAATCTGCTACGCCTTACCTTCCCATGTAAACATTCTTCTGCTGTGAGAATTTGTCCGCGAGGCCTTCCTGATGACACATAAAAAGAGGGCTCTGTGCAAGGCAAATCAAATTATTTTGTTTACTCTTGCCAAGTTTCTTATTGTTTCATTCATGAAGTTCACCTTATTTCCTCCTTGCCTCGATCCAGAGTGTTGTACAAACTTAAACCCATTGGTTTAGTGACTTTTCAAAGTTACAAAAGCACTGAAAAAAGGGGACTTATGGCCATTATTCACACTTACAACCATTACAGCATACTCCATGGTCATGTGAACAAAATTTGGACACACCGGCCTATATTTATGACAGTTGCCACGTCCCGGGGTGATGCGATCTCCTTTTGCGGCTTTCTGACAGGCCATGACCATGGAGAAACCAGATTCACGTAACAACTGTGTTAATTAACTGATTGGTTTAACCACTGTAGCAAGAAAGGCTGTAAAATGGGGCAAAACTGACTTAATCATTGTCTTGTTTAGCAATGGAAATTTTGGATGTAAGGACTACCAGTGCGGTGTTATTTAAATACATCATTTCTGTCCACATATATCTCCAATGGAAGAGGGTTTTTTAAACTTGGCAACTTTAAGACCTGTGGACTTCAAATCCCGGAATTCTCAGCCAGCATGTCTAACATATTAAAGCTGCCAAGTTTGAAAAACCCACTCTAGATGTATGTGCTTGGATTTGGTATAAGGTATATAGTATATAGTATATTTGGTATAAGGTATATAGACGCGGTGGCTCAGTGGGTTAAGACGCTGAGCTTGTCGATCAGAAGGTCGGCAGTTTGGCGGGTTGAATCCCGAGTGCCGCGTAGCAGAGTGAGCGCCTGCTACTCGTCCCAGCTTCTGCCAACCTAGCAGTTCGAAAGCACGTAAAAATGCAAGTAGAAAAATAGGGACCACTACGGTGGGAAGGTAACAGCGTTCCGTGTGCCTTTGGCATCTAGTCATGCCGGCCACATGACCACGGAGACGTCCTCGGACAAGCGCTGGCTCTTCGGCTTTGAAACGGAGATGAGCACCGGCCCCTAGAGTCGGAAACGACTAGCACGCATGTGCGGGGGAACCTTTACCTTTACCTTTATATAGTCTTCACAAATGGTTTTCTGCAATGCCTTATGTGTTCTCCATCTTATTTTCCTCAATATAGGCCTCCAGGTGCATGATCTTCCCTAATAAACTGGGTTTTTAATTCTTTCAGGCAACAAGCAATTGCAAAAATGGGTGACTATATTCACATTTCAATTTGTGCATTGAACTGTAAATAAAATTCGAAATGCCTTCAAAAGGCTCCATTATAGTCCCGGACTTAGGACCACAATGGAGCCCAAAATTTCTGTTGCTAAGAGAGGCAGTTGTTAAGTGAATTTGGCCCCGTTTTATGACCTTTCGGCCACCCTTAAGTGAATCGCTGCAGTTGTTAAATTAGTCACATGCTTGTTAAGTGAATCCGCCTTGCCCGTTGACTTTGCTTGTCCAAAGGTCGCAAAAGGGGACCACAGAACCCTGGGACAGTGAAACCGTCGTAAATATGAGTCAGTTGCCAAGCTTCTGAATTTCAGTAACATGACCGTGGCGATGCTACAGCGGTCGTAAGTGTGAAAAAAAAGTAATAAGTCACTTTTTTCACTGCCATTGCAATGGTCAGTAAATGAACTCTTGTAAGACTACCTGAATAGGATTATAAAAGGGACAACCAATGGAGTGAAGAGCCAAAACAAGATGGCAGACGAGCTTTGACGAATAAATGCTCGTTTCCTGAGGAAACTCACCCATCCCTTGCTTTCGAAGAATTTACCCTGGATTCAAATGTGCTGCTAATTTTCATGCAGCAAGGGAGATGCAATGGGGCTTTCCTTCCTCTGTGAAAGTGGCGATGTCGTCATCCTTTTCTGTTTCCTAAGACTGGAACATTTTCCCAGCTAAAAGTAGCACTTTGTGCATCAGAATTAAATAATTCCACATGGCGCATTCCTTTGGGCCATTGCTTTATGCCTCTGCAGGAGGATTAATAGTTAAAGAGAAGTGCGTAAAAGTATGGCTGGCCTCTGAAGGGTTTTGTGCCCTTCTTCAGAATAACATCTCCAGTTCTCTTCTAAACAAATGTCCTAATTTGGATTGGAAAACAACCGCAAAAATGTTGCCGATTGGATTTTTTCAAATCATGCCTAGGAAACCTTGACGGTCCCATTTTGTTTGTACAGCCAATTTAGATCAAAATGCAGTTTCAAGCTGAAGTAGACGTGTTTGCATCCAAAGAATAACAGTCTTAGGAAAGTTGGCAAAAAAACACCATCACGACTTGGATTTTTGTTCCTACTTTGATGGGAAAGCATTTTGGTTGGAAATGCCTTTTGGAGATCCCTCTTCTTCCTTGTGACTCTGGTGGGAGCTGGGCTGGAGGAAGTCCCATGCAAGGAGGAAGGGACGAGGAAGTAAGTGTGTGTGACAGCGTGCCCTTGTTTAAAAACATGGGCTCACAATTTGCCCAGGCATTCTCTGGGGCTTTGAAGAAAGAAGCATGTTAAAAAAGCTCTACTGTGCGCTATCAACTCTAAATTCAATTTTGTTTACATTTAATTAATATGAAGCACAATCATTGCGAGTCCTGTCCAGTGGCGACTTGCCATTTCCCAAAATCCATTCTACCAAATCGTCAGATTCAGATAGAAGTGAATCTTTGTAGCTCAGAGTTGAACTATGGGGCCCTTGGTGCTCTCTGAGCTTGGTGGTTTTCTTGAAGATGTTACATGACCCAGTTAGGTAACATCTTCAATGCTAGAAGAGAATTGGGATTTGGGAGGAGGAGGGGGAGGGGGAGGGGAGGGGAGGGGGAGGGGGAGGAGAAGGAGAAGGAGGAGGAGGGCGGCTGTGGGGTCCTTGGTGCTCTCTGAGCTGGGTTGTTTTCTTGCAGATGTTTCGTTACCCAGCTAGCTAACATCTTCAATGCTAGAAGGGAGTGGGGTTTGATCTCATGTTACATGCTAGTGGCTTGCCCTGTCCGTATTACCTAGTTGGGTAACGAAACATCTGGAAAAAAACAACCATCCTTAAATTCTGTTCGACACATTGCAAAGTAGCATGTTAGTGATGACATCTATGTGTTTAGCTGAACCCTCAAGATCTTATTCATCTCCTACCTTTATCTGCTGTAAAATTAACCTATCACTATCTTTCTTTCCTAGAAGCCTCTTGGACAACAGGGCTTCACAATTCTTCTTGAAGTGGAATGCTGTTAAGTTCTCTGCTTTGGAGATACGCTCTGAAGAGAAAATATCCTACAATGTCTCAGTGTCAGCAACAAAATTTCAAAGAGTGCTCACCGTTTCTGATATTTTGTAATGTTCCGCTATGATTTTTCCCCCTTCTCTCCTTAGCTGTAGATTGAACAGGGGAGCTGTCTCTTTATCTTCTGCTGCTCTAAAATTTTTACATCCTTTTCTTAATCCAAGCCTGAGGTAGGAATTCTTAATTTACACAAGAGCAAAAAACATGACCTTTGAAATACCTGACGCAAACATTCAGAAACTTAAATCTTAGAGCATTTGTAATGCTTAAAGTGTGCTACTAAGTCAAGGATAGACAATTGGGTGTGTGTGTGTGTGTGAAGATATATTTGTCCTTATTGTCCCTTTCTCCTCAGCCCTTATTTGGGAAAAAGGAAAAGCTTTTGGTTTCCAACCAGCTATAAACAGCAGTTGTGCTTTCTTTTCCCATGCTTTCCTTATCTTTTGCCTTGAACATTATCCTACTCAAAGCTTTTACTATTTTCTTCAAACATTTGTAGATAGCACTTCAAGCCTACCGTAACCTTGAGAACTAAACGAACCCCAAGGTCACTTGGCGAAACCTGTCACTTGTTTGTTTGTTTTTTCCACAATGGACGTCTGGTAGGGTCAACAAACTGTTGTTGACATGAAGAAAAGATTGGTGCCAGGATGGTCTGAATGGATCACAGCTATTCCTCAATCACGTCATCAGTCAAGAGATGGACAATCTAAGTGGAATTTTCCTCCAATGGGATTTTCCCATGTATTTTACTAGGAAACATAGATAGGGCAGCCTAGAAAAGTAAGTCCCCTCCTTACCATACCCAAGCACTCTGAGTTTGTTGGCAATGTCCATTTTCCTCTCCGAGTTCATGGTGACCTAACCCTAACCCTAAGTGGAATTTTCCTCCAATGGGATTTTCCCATGTATTTTACCACAAAAGTTAGATAGGGCAGGCTAGAAAAGTCAATGTCTTTTTAACAATACCAAAGCATTCCGAATTTGTTGGTGAGGAGAAGGAGAAGGAGAAGAAGAAGGAGGAGGAGGAGGAGGAGGAGGAGGAGGAGGAGGAGGAGAAGAAGAAGAAGAAGAAGAAGAAGAAGAAGAAGAAGAAGAAGATTGTTCCATAGTGTTAGTTGTTCTAGTTTAACCTGACACTTTTCAACCTCCAAATGGAGCACTCAGTAGGCACTAAAATGATCTTGATTTAGCCCAAACCAAGCTAATCACAAGCTAGCTTAATCAAACACATGAACTTCAATGTGGTAGATACGAATGACACAAGAAGGAAAGAGATGGCTTCCTTACAGCCCCAGCCAGGGCTCAAAATCATCCCAGAATGCCTCTGAGTGAATTCTCACATCTTCCTAAGCCAAGTTATTGCTTACATGCATTTCTAGCTGGCTCTTTGCAGTATCCAGGATACCGGGCAGAATTTTTTTAACAAGGGGAAGAGAACTCAGCAGCTCAACTGCTTGCGGTTAGGGCTATTGTCAGTTCAGGGAGATCGAAGGCAGTAAGCATCTGAAAAAGCAAGGTGATCGTGATGACATTAAGACAATTAATCACTGCCAGAGAGTAAGGGTCACCCAACAATGCATGCTGGGAAGAGCGGCAGGGATTCTCAGACCCTGAATGGACAGAGGAGAACAAACAAGCTGCTATGTCCACCAACGAGTAAGAGTTTTAAGGGTCTTGTCATTTCAACTTACAAGCATGCCCATAATTAATAATAATAATAATAATAATAATAATAATAATAATAATAATAATAATAATAATAATAATAATAATAATAATAGAATTATTCTTTTAGTATTATTAATTAATAAAATTAAATGAAGTTTAACAATTGCATTAATCTGAATTAATTAATGCAATTTCAATCATTACATAGTGATTTAAAAATAAAGAAAGGTGACAGCAAAGGCTTCCCAAGGTCATAAGTCTGATGGGTTTGGGGTTGGATTTAGTTTTAACACAGTTTTATTATTGTATTATATTGGGCATAATTATTTAATCCTTTTTAACTTCTTTTTTAACTTTTGTATTTATATTTTGATATTTATTGCCCTGTACACCGCCCTGAGTCCTTCGGGAGAAGGGCGGTATAAAAATTTAATTAATAATAATAATAATAATAATAATAATAATAATAATAATAATAATAATAATTAAAAAGAAATCTATTGTTATACTAATCGTGATGGGAGCAATAGCTGAAGCAGCAGTCCCCAAACCTTTTGGCTCCGTGGATCAGCAGCGTCAGTGGCAAGTAGTGTGTATGTGGGAGGGGGGAAGGGGATGTTTTCGCGTGCACAACTTAATCCCGCACATGCACAAATAAAGCTTTGTGTGTTCACCCACCCCTTGTGAATCCCAATGAGTTGTGGACCGATACTGGTCCACAGCCCAGACCCTTGATCTAAAGGACTACATCACTGTCTGGCAACATTGATCAGACTGGAACACCCTAATTTTTTTAAAAGAGCATGGTGCTCTGAGCTGCCCATATTATTAGATGCTACTTTAATCGTTCTTAGGTCCTTGGTTAGGGCTTGAATTGCTAAGTTTCCACCAGTTTTAGACTGCGAATCCAACTGTAAATTTAGCCACACATAATAGTAATTGAATAAAATGGAATACATTGTAAGATTTGAATAAAGTGAATGAAAATTGATGTTGAAAGATTATGGCATCACTAGCCCTGGTTATCGGCCATACCAAAGAAATCTTGGCCAGCACTGGGAAAATTTGCACATTGACAACATTTCCATCTGTCTATTACCAAAAGACCACACTTCTTGGATCCATGATACTCGGATGCATGATGACATCCTAAATCCTTGGAAAGAACTCAGTGAATATGAAGCCAACACCAGCTAAAGAACTGGCAGCTGTGTTTTCACGTTGTTGGATATATAATCATCATCATCAACACCATCAACACAACATTTGGCTGAGTGGGCAACCAATGTGATAATATATATTTGAATGTGCATTTGGGATGTGGGATGACTAACTTGGCTTGCTGGCTTAATAATCCTTATCTGAACATCCATGTTCCAACTTCATTCTTGTTTTTCTGCATGCCTCTTCTTTCCATAATGAACACTGTGGGAATCTAGCTGGCTGAATAAATCACTTGCGGCTTGATCAGAGCAACTGTGAGCATGTGAAAAGGGTGAGACTACACATAAATCCATGCTTGTCTTTCCCAGACTGGTGACATCAAGATATATTGAAAGGATGAGCCCCAAAACTTCCCAGTTTACAATGCTAGAATTTGAGATTCAAACAAGTCTGGAAGGCTGGGCTCTATTATCTTAATTAACATCAGTATATATCTAGTTGCATTTTACATTTCTTACTGTAATGAAGCCTAACATTAGCACACAGAGTTGAAATTTCACATGCTAATACATCCTAAAAACTTGTCTTGCAACAGGATAGGCAAACCAGTTTGCCTATGTAAAGTCAGGAAGCCAGGATCTTTCACTTTTAAAACATAGCAGACCTACAGAGCAATAATCTGGGGAGGATCCAGAAACCAACTTTCAGAAATCTGCGCTACGTAGTTCAGTCATTCAATAGCTAATCTGAGCCTGGGAGTTTTTAAGAAAAAGCTTCTAAGTTTACGTTATCTGTAAGTACTTCTCTACTGAAGTCTATTTATTCTTGAGAAGCCCTGTTTCTCATCTCAACCTTCTCAATTGGGTGTCACCTGTCTCAACTGGGTGACAACCTTCAGCCACTCCCACTCCCTGGGATTTGAGCAGGGGTCTTCAAACTTGGCCCTTTTATGACTTGTGGACTTCAACTCCCAGAATTCCTCAGCCAGCCACGCTGGCTGAGGAATTCTGGGAGTTGAAGTCCACAAGTCATAAAAGGGCCAAGTTTGAAGAGCCCTGGATTAGAGTTTCCCCCTCCAAGTTAACTGTGGGATTTGGAGTCATATGGAGACTCAGAATCCAGATTCACATTTTTAGAGTCCTCTATTCCCTGGCTTCAGACCAGGACTCGTTGATACTGTAGCTCTTCTGGGACATCCAGATCTGAAGGCTCTGATTCAGTGAAAGCTTCACCAGCAGAAGAAGAGCCTGGATGTCAGTCTTTATGACTAGCCCTTGTGGCTATTTCATAGTTCACTGTGTCATGGGAACTCAGAACATTGGGTGAATTACATAAATGATGGTTCAGTGAAAGAAGTAATAGAAATGCAGTGACAATCTGTCACGGAATCTACAGAGGTCTGTAAATAGAAACATGAGAACTATGCAAGATGAGATGGGGCAGGTCTTCAGCTGTATGAAGTGGGCCTCTCTGTGAGGTAGAATGAAATGGCAGAATATTCATAGGAGATGCAGTGAACATCAAGTTCTTGCTTGACTGAAAAAGGGATGAATTTTGCCTTGCCTCCTGTTTCCTTCCAAAGACGTCAGCTACAAATTTCTTCCCTGTTCCTTGATCTTCTCCACCTCTTGTGTTTTGTGCATGGATGGCAGAAGGAGAAAGAGAATCACTGATGATGGGGCTTTGTAATCATTGTTTCCAGGTGGACTGGTACAACTCATGTCACAGAACTTGGAGAAATCTTGAAGGTGCTCTGAGGCAGGCTGTGCTTTGATCCACCCCATCCCTCTCCAAAGGCTGAAACCCGGTGCCCTTTACAGAAGAATAGGGGGGGGGAACCCACTTCTACAATCACAACACATCTTTTTGTTGGAAGAAGTCACAAGTAAAGACACTGGGTGGTGAATTAAGGGTGATGTAGGCCAGCAAAACATGCTTATGAAGGAACCTTCCAAAAAAGTGGCTGAAACTAAAGTTTCTTTACTGGAAGTGCAAGAAAATAGAATAAAATTGGCAAAGCTCATAAGGGTGATAGAAGAAGGGACATTGATTTAATTGAGTTTTGGCAAAAAAAATTGCTCTGTTTCTCAAGTATTTTGCAAAAATGGAGAAAGACCTCAGAAGAATGCCATCTCCTTTTCTGATGAACCAAGACCAAATTTTAGAGGAAGTTCAAACCATGCTAATGTGGCGCTTGGGCAAATCGGCCATCAACAGGCACAAAGAGATAAACAACATGGGCACACCATTCAAGAGAGCCAATTAAAAAGCTGAAAAGGAAACAAAAAAAAGACCAAGACATCTCACCAGCAGTCTCAAATAAGCAAAGATTAATACCAAAATTAACATTAGATCAACAATCAAGAAGTAAACAATATTCCAATTAAGGAACTACTAACTCAGACAAGCTAACAGTAAATGACAGCCTAATCAAGGAGCCAGCAAGAACAGTCCCAACCAACACTGATAGGGCAAGCCACCAGTATATAAACTGAGAATAAATCCCATTCCTTACTAACACTGAAGATGTTATCTACTTGGGTAATGAAATGTCTGCAAGAAAAGTACCAAGCTCAGAGAGCACCAAGGATCCCACAGTCCTTCACCCCTACCACCTTCTTCTCCTCCTCTTCTCTGCAAAAAAACCCCACTCTCTTCTAGTACTGAAGATGTGACCTAGATGGGTAATGAAACAACCATTGATTCTGCAAGAAAACAGCCAAGCTCAGAGAGCACCAAGGACCCCACACTTTGACCCTGAGCTACAAATATTTATCCATACCAAAGTTCTTAGGTTTCCATTCATGGCCATGAATTGAACTCAGGCACTGTGTTTTAATCAACACAACCTATGTTAAGGAAAACAGGGTTTTACAGGGTGATGCTCGCAGATATTCTTGGACCTTGCCAAGCTAATTCTTTTTTCCTCCTTGCACATTGCAGGTGCTAAAAGTAGGGTTCATTTCTGAGACAGTGACATCCTAAAAGCCTCTAATCGGCATCCGATGAAGTATCTCAGAAGTGGCAACGGCAAATAATAATTGCACGCACACATAATTGCGTATTCACAGATTTTTTTTTCCCCATCCAGTTTTGCAAAAAAAAAAAAAGAAGAAGAAGAAGAAGAAAAAACACATTCTTTTAAAGGCCTTTTAATTTTCAATTTGGATGAAAAAAAATTCTTGTGGTTTTTTTTACAGGACCTGGCCTTCCTTTTAAACCCATCCAGCTGAGTTTCTCACTCTCTGCCTGCCGCCAGCTTTGGAGTTGCAAGAAAGCGAAACACATGTGGACAATTAAGTGTGTTTGAGAAAGCATGAATCACTCTGGCCAGCTCTTCAGTGTTTCCCATTACGAGAGCCCTTCTAAAGGGTTTGGTGGCAAAGTGGGTCAGGATGTTGGAGAGCTTTCATCTCTCAAGATGTTTCTGGATGCCATCTGTCCAGAAGACAAACCAACGAACCAGTGGGCTCAATTTTCTTAAAGCAGGCTGTTTGTCATAGGGGCTGGGTTCACACATCACTCTGAGCCATAAACCTGAAGAGGCCACTCTTGGGTGGGGAAATGGACATGATTTTGGAGTGGGGAGGATTTGGACATATTTTATTGAGTGGGGGTTAAGAATTCCTAAGGGGACACGAAGATGCAAATTGTAGGGATGGCATCACCCTAATTAAATAGGAGCAGGAAATCTCATCTGTTCTGTCTTTGGGGGAAAGCACTGAACTAGGATTATTCATTTATATCCCGCCTTTATTATTTTGACGAACAACTCAAAACAACAAACTTATCAAACACACCTTTCTCCTCCTGTTTCCCCATAACAACAAGCTGATGAGGTGAGTTGGGCTGAAAGAGAAGATCTGGCCCAAAATCACCTAGCTGGCTTTCATGCCTAAGGCAGAACTAGAACTCTCAGTCTCCTGATGATTCACCCAAAGTCACCCAGCTGACTTTCATGCCTAAGAAGGGACTAGAACTCCCTGTCTCCTGGTAAATGACCCAAAATCACCCATTTGGTTTTCATGCCTAAGGCAGAACTAGAACTCTCATTCTTCTGTTGATTTGCCCAAAGTCATCCGGTTGACTTTCATGGCTAAGGCGGGACTCACAGTCTCTTAGACAATGCTTCACCAATCACAAGGTGTTGATTTACACAAGGCATCCACAACCGAGTTTTGAATGTTATGAAAACTATTAACAGGAGTATTTAAATTCCTCTTTTCTCACCTGCAACAGAATCCCCTTCTATGACTAAAGCAACTACCATTTATGCATTGCATATAAAAGGAAGGGGCTTTGATCAAGTGGACCTTGCCCCATGGACCCCCTCCTGCTTTTTCCATCTAATATAATGAAATGGGTACAATGTAGTAGGGATGGTTTGGTCACAGCCAAGTTAGAAGAATCTCTAGGAAGCTTTTGACCTCAGATGTTTTTTTTTAACCAAATACTTTCACAAATTTAAGGTGACTTGCAAGTTTTGAGAGGGGTTTTTTTTCTCTCCAGCCCAAGAGTATGGGACATTCTGTTATTACTTTGTTCCTCTCTCTGAGTAGGAACATCAAAAGCCCATCAATTCAATGCAGCTGTTTCATTTTCTTCCCAAATGCCATCTGGTGGTGGAATTTCAGTGGTCCCTTTGGCTTTGACAAGAGTTGTGGTAAAAGGACGGGACGATAGGTCACACGGCACTCTTTGCAACTTGACAGGAAAATGCAAACCTTGGCCCAACCTAGAACTGGCTCTCAAGATGGATACAGATATTATAGATATTCATGCAGTTGGGTATAGGTTTATTAGATAAACGGGGACGCTACAGCTCCGGAGTTAAAACACTGAGCTTGTGAGCTGGA
The DNA here is from genome assembly GCF_947247035.1 of Vipera ursinii. NCBI lineage: Eukaryota > Metazoa > Chordata > Lepidosauria > Squamata > Viperidae > Vipera > Vipera ursinii. The sequence continues at coordinate 17,963,292 of NC_139520.1, read as the reverse complement.
AAGCTGACAGTCTGGGTTCAGGACTCAAGTGTTGCGCAATGGGGGTGAGCTCCTGTTCCTTGATCCAGCTCCTGCCCACTTAGCAGTTCAAAATCTACACCCATTTGGGAATATCTGTCTTCTGCTATGAGCACATCAAGGCCAGGTATATCATCCAGCCAAGCCCCAAAGCTTCTGCCAATATCTGTGGTCCCTCTTCACTTGATACTACTCAATTATTTCCTTCCCACTGCTAGCCCCCGTGGCTCACCACCATCTCCTTTTAGAAACTCCTGGCCCATCAGCTCCTGGCTTAGCCTTCCCAGGCGATCACTTGTGATTGCGCAACTTCTATGTCGCCATGTGCATCAGTCCTAACGGCGGGACATCAGAGACCACCTAGCTACCTCATTCAGCAAGAGGAGATACCTAAGACAAAATGGAATTATTTTGCTTGGCCTTATCAAGGATAAATAGTTCCTGCTCTGCATTTGTGTGAGATTTGAGATATGTGTCTGTGTTGTGGCCTCGACACTTTTTTGCCCTGTTAGCAGAATGCATTAGATTTTCCAGCTGCCAATAAAAATTGACGTATTAAGTTCTGGGTGGTCCTGATAATAAGGAAACACACACCGAAGGAAACCGATGCCAAGATATATTCAATGTTGAAGCCGTTGTGCAGAATTCATTGGCTGCATATCCTGAATCTTGAGTCAGCGCTTATTCTTACACACAAAACCCATTTTTATGTGAAATAATGAGTTATGCCAAGCATTGCAAACCACTGCTTGCTCTTAACAATGTTACAAGTCACAAAACCACCACTATTACATAGGACTTGGATAATAGCCAACATGAAATTCAAGCCCATCGAGAATCATAATGGGAAGAAATTAAAATGAAGGCTGAAATGTGCCTCTCTTTTTTTGAGGGAGGGGGAAAATCTACTTAATGAGATATTTACTACTGTAAATGAGTTTTTCAAGGTGCTGGTTATTACCTTTAAAGTCCTATATGACTTCAGAGCTAGGTTATTTAAAGCAGGGGTCCCCAACCCCTTGTCCGCGGACCGGCACCGATCCGCAGCCTGCCAGAAACCAGTCCATGCAAAGAAGCAAAGCCACATCTGTGGGATGCAAGCAGCATGCAAAACCCCCTCCGGTCTGTGGAAAAACTTCTCTCCATGGAACCGGTCCCTGAGGCCCAAAAGGTTGGGGACCACTGATTTAAAGGGCCGATTCTCCCTGGTTACATCTACCTTGTTCTCCAGAGGAACAAGGCAAGTTATACTACGGATCACATCCATCAAGCAAATGCATCTAGTGGGATCCAGAGAAAGGGCCTTCTCTGTGATGTTCTCTCTCCCTCTGGAATTTAGGATAGAATAGAGCTGGAAGGGACCTTGGAGGTCTTCTAGTCCAGCCTCCTGCTCAAGCAGGAGAACCTGTCCTATACCATCTCAGACAGGTGAATGTCCAGTCTCTTCTTGAAAATTTCCAGGGATGGCGCGCCCACGATTTCAGGAGGCAAGCTGTTCCGCTGGTTGATTGTCCTCACTGTCAGGAAGTTTCTCCTTAATACCAGGTTGCTTCTCTCTTTGATCAGTTTCCAACTGTTGTTTCTCGTCCTGCCCTCTGGTGCTCTGGTGAACAACCTGGCCCCCTCTGCCTTGTTTCATTCCCCCAGAGATAAGATTGACTCCCATTTTGATAGTTTTCCAGAAGGGCCTGAAGATCGGGTTCTGTCAGCAGACCTGGTTGACACGGAGCCTGTCTGTGAATAAGCTGAACCCAGTTGGAACCTCAAGTTCTCAGCTTATTCATGAGTCTACGGGGTAGAAGACATTTGGGTTTTTTATGAGCCACAACTCACTTCATCTGCTGCGTGTATCTGTTGAAACCATCACTCATGATAGCTGATGGCTTTTAATAAAACACATTTCATCCGAAAAGGTGCTATCAGGCTTCTCCTGATTTCGGGACCTGGCACACGTTTGATTCCTCCAGGTGCCCCCAAAGCGGAACCAGCATACCTAACTTGACCAGCTTGGTAGATCAATCTCTCACTGACATCTGAACTTTGAAGCCAACAGATGGGGCCTAATAGAAACAATCTTCCTCTCTCTCTTGACTCCACACCTGGGCAAATCTCTCCTTTCCAGATGAATTTTGCGGGAGACAGATAAGCTGGAATTACCCGACAGTTAGCTGGCTCACTTCAAAGGCTTGGTTTCAGAAGACGTAATCAGATTCTGAGGCAGGAGCGGGCGGGCGAGGAGGTGGGGGGGGGACGGTTACCAACTGTTCATTTGATCCAAACTCAGGAACGATTTTAGCATGGAAAGATACCTAATCAATTACAGAACAGACATCTGTTCCAACTGACATCGCTAAAGACTCTGGAGGAATGAATGCATATTACAAAATGTAGGTCCGGAGGGAAAACCAGCAGGTGTCTAGCTGGGCTGGCTGAGAAAGTGGAAATTACCATACGAGTGGAACTGAACGTTGCTACTAAAAGGGCTTGTGGTTCCCTGTCCGATGCAAGAAATATGTCCTGATGTATTCAGGGGTACTCCTGTAGAAAAGGCTTTATGTAGGTAGAAAGGGTGACATTCCAGTAAGGGGGTCTAATGATTACAATAAGCTCCTGCATATAGAATAGAATAGAAAACAGAACAGAAAGAATAGAATAGAATAGAATAGAATAGAATAGAATAGAATAGAATAGAATAGAATAGAATAGAATAGAATAGAATAGAATAGAATAGAATAGAATAGAATAGAATAGAATAGAAAATATGGAATAGAATGGAATGGAATAGAAAATATGGAATAGAATAGAATGGAATGGAATGGAATGGAATGGAATGGAATGGAATAGACTAGACTAGACTAGACTAGAATAGAATAGAATAGAATAGAATAGAATAGAATGGAATGGAATGGAATGGAATGGAATGGAATGGAATGGAATGGAATGGAATGGAATAGACTAGACTAGACTAGACTAGACTAGACTAGACTAGAATAGAATAGAATAGAATAGAATAGAATGGAATGGAATGGAATGGAATGGAATGGAATGGAATGGAATAGACTAGACTAGACTAGACTAGAATAGAATAGAATAGAATAGAATAGAATAGAATAGAATAGAATAGAATAGAATAGAATAGAATAGAATAGAATAGAATAGAATAGAATAATAGAATAGAATGGAATGGAATAGAATTCTTAATTTTTTACTCCTTGCAGACATCTGGTCATTTGCATTCTTTTAGAGAGTCATTGAGACTGTTGAGGTTTATCTATGTCCTCAGGGTCACTTGAGTAGTGTAAATGGGCATGGAACTTTCTTAGAACTGCTGAAAGGACTGTGTTGTAGATAGGAGATAGATAATGTTGTATCCCTCCGATACAGATAAACCTCCAAGTGGCCTCAACGACTTGCTAAAAGGATGCAAATGACCAGCTGTCTGCAAGGGATATAAATCCTTCCGTTCCCCACCATCCTGTCAGAGCTGAAGAAGCTTCTCGGATGAGAAGTGAAACTTCTTCAAAGAGAAACAAGAAAGTCCAGTTTCCTCCCAAAAAAAAAAGCATCTTTAGGTCTTCTGTGTTGTGTTTCCCAAAGTAGAAGTCTTCTCTACAGTAAGCTGGTTCCCACGACATCTTTGGCCTCTGTAAGTGGTTTTGGGTTTGCTTTTTGCACTGATGGGAAAAAGGCACAAACATAGAATCCAGGGTGGAATTTCACAAATACATGCCCACCTATCCACCAACACCCCAAGGCCACGTCCTTTGCATTTATGGGGTGCCTTTGCCCCTGCACAAGAGGGCGATTTTAAAAAATGGGGCTTGTACGTGATATGAAAGCCCCAAAGCTTGTTTTCATCTCCCCTTTATTGAGAAGACTCCTGCCATTTACTTTCTCTTTCTTGCTTTCCTTTTTTTTATGTAGTGTCCACTCGCCTCTTTGGATCAGCTGACAAAGAAATTCTTTTTAGACGTAGCGTGTGGTCAAACGGAGATCCAGTTCAAAGTGACATGAAATCAGAAATATTGGCTATATAACAGATATTGTCTCCTTCGTCTTCTCTCTTCCCACCCCACCCCCCCCACCCACCAGGCCCCTGTTCCTCATTGTCAGCAGTCGCCAAAACCAAAGAGGCCTGCTTACAAAGAAGCAAAGAAATGTTCAAAGTGGGCGACAGATGCTTTATTAGAAGGCAAACGTTGCTCTTTTTCCCCTTGTTCATTTCATCCTAACACAGGCTGGTTTCCAAGGGGGAGAAGAAAAAGCTGCTTTGAAGTAGGGCTTCTCTCCCTCTCTCTTTCTTTTGAAGGGGCTTTAAAAATGGAATCCTAATTTCAGATGGCCAGCAAAGCTTCTTTTAATGATCTTAGCCGTAATACTGTAATTCCCCCCACACACACACTTTTTTTTTCTTTTTCTTTTCTTTAGCACCTTGTCTAATTACTTAATTGGGAAGAGAGTTTGGGGCAGTTTCTCCCCACCGTTTCTTTCCCACGAAAGAGTTCCAACGCTCCGCGGGAACGTGGCAGGTGAGAGTTTGCCACATGACTTTGGACTTCGATAACCTGAGAATTGTTAACCAATTTATTTTTTAAAAAAAATTAGCCTCCGTAAAAAGAGTGAATCCCATATTATTATATCTGCTGGTCGAGCAGCGCTTTGCTAGGTGAATTGTTCCTTAATACTTGAGAAGCCAGTGGTAACTACATCAAGCGGAGCCATTAATTACGCTTGTCAAATGCAGTTGGCCAAACCATTGAGATAAGCCGCACACTCATCCAACGGAATAAGCTCATTTGGCTTTTGCCTTAACTTAATGTTAGATTCCAGTCAACTGTGGCTTATTCAGGATCCCAATTATGGTTTTTCTGCAGGTGTGAAATGGTTCACCATCTTCTAGTGTTTGGGCATCTGCTTAGGTTTTTGAACGGGATACAATTTGGGTAAGATAATGCTGCCTCTCCTACTAAGAAGAAACATTGCTAAAATGGGTAATAATAGGGTCTCTCTGTTTTTGCAAAATAGATTTAAGGAAGAGATAAAGGTTTTAAATTATAAATTTAGATTTAGAGTTCAGTTAGCTGGAGAAATGCTCTCTTATAGAAATCCCGGCTCCCTTTCATTTCCCCCAAAGTGCGTTAAAGTGTTTGATCCTGATATATAGTATCTGTGGTCTAATACATAGGATGGGTCCTGATACCGTTTATGCTTGTTGAGCAAAGAGTTTGTTGCAGGTCACCCAGAGTTACTTATTTTGGTGAGATGGGTGGCTGTGAGATAAGAGAGAAGGTTTGGCCTAATGGTTAAAGTGCTGCTCTAGAAACCAGGAGACTGTGAAATCCAGTCCTGGGTGACTTTGGGCCAATCACCAGGGAATGGAGAGTTCTAGTCCCACCTTCGGCATGAAAGCTGGATAGGTCAGAAGTCCCGAACCTTTTGGGCACCAGGCACCGGTTCCGTGGAGAAAGGTTTTTCAGTGCATCAAAGAGTGTGTGGTTTTGTGTGCTGCCTGCATTCCACAGATGGGGCTTTGCTTGCTTGTGTGGACCCGTTGCTGGCATTCCGTGGCCCGATACCAGTCCACGGACTGGAGGTTGGGGACCCCTAGGCTAAGTGACTTTGGGCCACTCACCAGGAGATGGAGAGTTCTAGTCCCATCTTAGCATGACAACCCTTTCCATTTCTACCAACATCTTCTGGAAAGAAGCTACTCAGATAAGCAGTGAAACGTTTCAAGCCAAAAAAAAAAAAAAGGAAAAAAGGAAAAAAAGGAAAAAAAAATCCTGTTGCCATGACTCAACTTCCAGAGATCTACTGCCAAAAGTTTCAAGAAAACACTGGCTGTAGTCAGCTCCAGAACTTCAGAATTGACAAAAAATGACAAAGGCACAAATGCAGGATGCAAAGATAAGGTTTTATGGATTCTGTAACCTATTTTAAGCATCTCTCTTATCGTTTTTTTTTCCAGTTAGAGGGGAAAAAAAGAGAGCTACAAAAGAGATCTGTACCAATTAAAAGAACATATCAAGTAAAAGCAAAAATAAAGGCATTTGCCCCCACTACACAATATGTTTTTATGCATTAATAATTCCCTGTATCTCAAGTGTATTACTTGGCTTTGCTTTTTAAAAAGTCACACCATTTTTTTTAAAATATAATCTTATAGGAATTACATTTCAAAGCTGTGCTTTGTTTATTCGTTAATCATCCTAGTTATGGGCACACTTATCTTATTACCAGCTATTCCATGTATTTGCTAGAAGAAAACCACCCCCAATGAGGTGGTAGGAAAGGGGTGGGTGGGAAATACACAGAATAAAGCTATACTTAAAAACTGCGGAACCCATTCAGTGTTACTTATTGTTAGTGACATTATGCTCAAAATACCAAACGACCCTTTCAGACAGAGGCAAATCTTTTTTATTGTTATCAACAACAACAATGTTTCTATTGTCATTCCCCCTTTTGTCCAGAATTAAAATGTCAGAGCTCATTGTTACGAACTTCATATTTTATGGATTAGGCTTTTCTCTGCGTGGGTGTGAAAAAAATGTTTTGGAGGCCACACCACAATAAGAACACTTCACCGAGGGCGGAAAAGGAAGTGAATTATTAAACATGCTAAGGCAACCAACTTCATTATTGTAAATACGAATGCACTCGAAGGGCGCCTTTCGGGAGAAAGGAATTCAATCATGCAAAATCAGAAAAGCAGTAAGCAACTATCAAGAAACAAGGGGAAGGGTTGTGATGCCTAATTGGGGAATCAAACTACACTTTTCCTAGATGGAAGTTGACCTCTTATCAATTTACGTTTGTAACATCGTTAACAGTCATCCAATGGCAGGTCCAAAAATATTAATACAGGCAGGGTTTTTTTTCCTCATAGAATGCTCAGAACGGAGTTCCGGCACCTTTTTTGGATGCAACCTTGTAGGGTAGGCAAGGCGGGTTGTATGACACGTGTGAGTTCTGGCACCTTTTTCTTTTACAAAAAAAAAGCACTGAATACAGGTAATCCCTTATTAGTCCAGCTAGGATCACGATTGACTGCAAAATTTCTGTGGCTAAGCAAAAACATTTGCTAAGTGAGCTTTGTCCCATTTTACAAACTTTCTTGCCACAATTGTTAAGCGAATCACTGCAGTTGTTAAGATAGCAAGATGGTGGGCTTCCCCCACTGACTTTGCTTGTCAGAAGGCCGGAAAAAGGGATCATGTGACCCTGGGACGCTGCAACCGCCATAGATACATGCCAGTTGCCGAGCATCCCAATGTTGATCACGTGACTGTGGGGATGCTGCAATGGTCGTACGTGTGAAAAATGATCATGAGTCACTTTTTCCAGTCCCATCTGAACAGTTGCTAAATGAACAGTTGCAAGTTGAGAACGATCTGTAACGTAACATCCTTATACTGTACGAATGATGCTGTAGGAGCATCTCTGGTGGTGGTGGTGGGGAAATATTGTTATGGACATCCTGGCCTCATTGCGCACAGTTGACTTGAATCTACGTGAATTACAACATTCATGTGACTTGCACCAGGATATCGTGATGGTGTGGCATCCTTGTGGCTTGTATTTGTGCCTTTGGGTGGCTAGCAAAGTCTGACACCATCTTTCCCCAGCCATCTGCTCTCCAGATGTGCTACCATGGCAATTTCCAAAAGGTTGAGGGGTTTTTTTTTTCTTCCTTTCCTCCTCTTGCACTTCTGCTTCTCTCTCTACACAAGGCAGTTGGAATTTGAGGCAGGAAAAATCTCAGCCCAGCTGAAGAGGCAATCTAAAAGTAATCCTGTGCCACAATTGACAACTTGCAATTTCTCAAGATGAAGAACGCTTGCAGGAATTGGGTTATGTCTAGTTTAGCAACAGCAGTAGGACTTTGTGCTTATATACCGCTGCACAGTGCTTTGCAGCCCTCTCTAAGTGGTTTGTAGAGTCAGCTTATTGCCTCCCCAACAATTTGGGTCCTCATTTTACTGACCTCAGAAGGATGGAAGGATGAGTCAGTCTTGAGCCGGTCAGGATCGAACTCCTGACAGTCAGCAGAATTAACCTGTAATACTGCATTCTAATCACGGCGCCAGCATGGCTTTTTAATGAAAAGAAGGACCAAGGGTGACATGATAGCAGCCTTCCAATATTTGAGGGGCTGCCACAAGGAAGAGGTGGTCTACCTGTTCTCAAAGGCACCTGAAGGCAGGAGAAGAAACAATGGATGGTAACTAATCAAGGAGAGAAGCAACCTAGAAATAAGGAGAAATTTCCTAACAGTTAGAACAATTAATCAGTGGAGTGTCTAGCCTCCAGAAGTTGTGGATGCTCCAACACTGGAGGTTTTTAAGAAGAGACTGGACAGCCATTTGTCTGGAATGGTGCAGCGTCTCATGCCTGAGCAGACCTCCAAGGTCCCTTACAACTCTGTTATTCTGTTATTCAAAACTTCTATTTCCTGTGAAGGGCCCCTTCTAATTTTTCTACCTGATCCTAAAGGTGCTTGAGAATGGCTTTAGGGCTTCTGTTGGTTGTGGTTTGGGGATCGTTCCAGGTGCTGAACTACCTCTGCTCAACCCCACCGAATGAGACGCCAGCCAAGCACAGCTTAACCTAATGGCTTCGTGAAATTGCGGCGGGATCCGAATCCCATAAATAAATAAATATTTCCTTGAGATCTGCCACTGAAAGAAAACTCCAAATCGTACTTTCATTGGCCTTGTTCCCACGTCGGAAAGCCACAAGCACATCTGGAGCAGTTGCGCTGTTCCATGTGGCATTTGCTGGACTGAGATATATATATATACTGTATTTTTTAACACTGCTCCTTTCTTCCAAGGCTGGAATGTCGCTTTCATTGTGCTGCCTATTTATGCTATTCTATAAAGAATGATTTTTTCATTAATTATCCTTGTCCCCTAATTCCTTAAGTGAACACAGTCTCCGGCAAGAATTTAAACAGGGGATTGTGCCCCCAGGAGCTCATAAGGTATGAAGATTGCCAAGGTGCTGAGATCTGTGGAATGTGGCTTTTTTTTTGGGTTAGGAAAGACACAATAAAAAAGATGTAAGCTGCACATCTGGGCAAGACATTAAAAAGAAAGAGAGAACTCGCAATCAAGCATTTCCCAGCCAGCTTTGAGGAACTGTTACAGGTAATCCTTGATTTATAACAGTTCATTCAGTGACTGAAGTTACAAGGGCGCTGAAAAAAGTCACTTAAGACCGTTTTTCACACGACCATTGCAGCATCCCTGTGGTCACGTAATCAAAACTCAGACACTCGGTGACTGGTTCATATTTATGGGGTCATGCAATCAGCTTTGGTGTCCTTCTGACAAGCAAAGTCAACGGGGAAGCCAGATTTGTGACTAACTTAACCACAGCAACGATTCAGTTGACGAGAAAAAAGCAAGAGAGGTTGTAAAAGGGGGCAACATTCACTTAACAGCCACCCCGCTTAGCGAAAGAAATGTTGGGCTCCATCACAGTGGTAGGTTGAGGACTAATTGTATGGAAGTTCACTCAACGATCTTCTCCAACTGGAAAGGTATCCAGGAATGACCATAGACCATTGGCTCTGGAATTGATCTACTGCATCACAGATTGAAGAGGGTGTGGATCTTCTGCAGCCAAAATGACCATAACTGGTTTTGCATGATCCACTGACCGCGTCAGTTACAAAGCTAGAAGCTGCAGTTTTGCAGCCAGAACAGTCCTAGTCAACCCTTCTTCCAACCAAGATCAGAGTATGAAACACAGTCCAGCTAGCATCTCCCTATGTAAATATTTATTAAACATTGGCAAGTACCAGAAATGTGGAGAAAAAGGGGAGAAAAGTAGCTAAATCAGAGAACGTGGCCTTCAGTTATTCCAGCTTTAACCCTCTTATCTCCCTAACAGCATCAGAATAGAGGTGGGAAGTAGGCCACCAGGTGATCCCAGTTTTAATCAAGTAGTTCTACATCAAACTTTTAACTCCTCTTCTAGAGATCTCCTAATCAAAGAGCTCTCCAGTATCCATATTTGAAAGGGGGAGGGGGAATGAGAAAAAGAAAGAAGAGAAAAATTTGGCACACGAATCCCTCAGAAGAATGGGCCTGTCAAGATGAAAGGCTATAAATAAAAATGAATAAAATATACGTGTGCAGAGAGCAAAGCGGTACAAAAGTTTTATTCTTGGGGCACTTTCAACTGTAGAGTTTTCAGAATCCTCTTTCATCGCTGTCCTCTGATTTAATTCCAAAAGTCCACAAACAAAGGGAATATCTGACTAAATCTTCCACTCATTCTCGAAGCACTGCTGTGTCTGGCCAATCGAGTCAGAAGTGCATTTAAAAAAAAAAAATCTGAAACAGTTATCTTTTTATGATCCAACATTCCTGTGCAAAAAAAAAAAAATCTCTTTGTTTAGACTCTTCCAGCTCTTGCAGTTTCAGAAGTTGGGTACAATCCTAATGTTGGAAAGGTCATAAAATTCCATAACAGACGGAGGATTTGGGAGCAGTTCCCTCACCCAGCCGCGTGCAGTAGCAACCCAAAAAGATAATACAATCCTGGGTTGTATAGACAGAGGCATAGAATCAAGATCACACAAGGTATTAGTACCGCTTTATAAAAAAAAAAAAAAACAACCTAGTGAGTTTTGGTCACCCTACCACAAAAAAGATGTTGAGAGTTTGGGAAAAATTCAGAGAAGAGCAACTAAGATGATCAAAGGCCTGGAGGCTAAAAGATATGAAGAACGGCTGTGGGACTTGGGTTTAGCTAGTCTAAAGAGAAATAGGGGAGACATGATAGCAGTGTTCCAGTATTTGAGGGGCTGCCACAAAGAAGAGGGGGTCAGGTTATTCACCAGAGCACCAGAGGGGAGGATAAGAAACAATGGTTGGAAACTGGTGAAGGAGAGAAGCAACCTGGAATTAAGGAGAAACCCTGACAGTGAAGATAATTAACCAGTGGAACAGCTTGCCTCCAGAAATCGTGGGTGCTCCATCACTGGAGACTTTTAAGAAGAGGCTGGACAGTCACCCGTCTGAGACAGTATAGGTTCTCCTGCTTGAGCAGGGGACTGGACTAGAAGACCTCCAAGGTCCCTTCCTATTCTATTCTATTCTATTCTATTCTATTCTATTCTATTCTATTCTATTCTATTCTATTCTATTCTATTCTATTCTATTCTATTCTATTCTATTCTTCTGTTCTGTTCTGTTCTAAATGGGTTACCTCTAATACATTATTTCTTTTAACCTCGATCTGTTGTTTCTTTTTATTGTTGCAACCTGGCCTTCTAACTACAATACAGCCAACAACAACAACAAGGGTTTCTTTCTTTTACTTTGTGTCCTGTTTTAATGGTAGCCTTTGGATCTCACCCACCTCAGGCAAGTGGAGGAACTAACTGTAGACATAAACTCAACCACTGTTTCTCAACCGTGACTGCTTGCGAAGATGTGTGGATTGCTTTTATTTGGTATCTTGTTATGATTTGTGTTGATTGCTCATTTGGTATCCTAGGCCTATTACTGAGTGTTATATCTTATGATTTATGATGGTATTTTGATTATGATTCTGATTTATCACCCGTTGCTTGTATGTACACTGAGAGCTTATGCACTGGAGACAAATTCCTTGTGTGTCCAATCCCCCTTGGCCAATGAAGAGTTCCTTTCTATTTTATTCTAAATGAAATGTGTCTTATTCCTCAACTATGGTGGCTGACTTGGCACTACTTCTCATTCTCCAAAGCAGGAAGAAGGGGGGGAAAAAGATCTTAAGAAATTCCTTTCAAAAGACTCAGCTTTAAAGTAGCACAGTCTTCATCTCTGTCTTCCTCTGTTTTAATGAAGGCACAAACAAGCGCCTGGAATAAAGACCCTTATGATTTAGTTTACTATTTGGTGATGAGGCTGCCTTTCAAATTAGCTTGCTTTTCAAACATTTCTCCTTGGGGGGGGGGAATGTAGTCAAAATGCAAATAGGGCGTAAATGGCACTTTAATAAATGCTCATTCAACATCCATTCTTTCTCAAATCATCCTTTTAAGGCGCTTTCATGCAAATGTTGAGAAGATGTGACATTAGAAAAATTGCTTTGACATGCTAAGGGCTTTCTGAGATTAACAAAAAGAGAATGAACAAGATAAAGCTTTCAAAAGACCTATTTCAGAGGAATTATTACTTCCTTTGAAAGTCTTCCAAGGTTGCAGTACATTTAAGCTTGTTGGCATACATGTAAATGAAGGACTACAAAAGTATTCTTTTGCCTTCAACTTGAATTAAACCTTCAGGGTAATGTTCAAGAATCACAATAAATGGCTAAATCTTGGGCTGCAAAAAAAGAATATCTAAAAATTCGCCCTTAGATATAATTTTCTTACTTAAAAAAAAGAAAGAAACAAAACACCAGAATATCTATAGTCAAAATTATTGTTTTAATTTCTTTTATGATACTGCTCAGACGGTTGGGCTGGATCTGATTTAATAAGAAAACATCTGAGGAATATTTTATAATACGAAAGCATTAGCATGCAAGGAATGTTGCATGAGAAAATGTCTAGGGCTATCTGGTTCTCTTGTAAGTTGAACGTGAACATTGTGTAGAAATGGGAGGGCGGGAAGGAAGGAAGGAAGGAAGGAAGGAAGGAAGGAAGGAAGGAAGGAAGGAAGGAAGGAAGGAAGGAAGGAAGGAAGGAAGGAAGGATAGATTCATAAAGAAAGCATTGCAAGAGTTCTCCAATAATCAGCCAGGGATGGTACCAATTAGCTTCTTATTTTTGGATTGATTTTTTTGAATCCAGATTAACTGGATGGAAATTTACCAAGTTAAGAGAGGCTGGATAGAAACAAGAAACATGATGGATTTTAAGCTAGCATGGTTGTTTGCCAGAAGGAAGGAAGGAAGGAAGGAAGGAAGGAAGGAAGGAAGGAAGGAAGGAAGGAAGGAAGGACTCATAATGGAAGCATTGCCAGAGTTCCCCAATAAGGTAACCAGTCATGGGTGGTACCTATGTACAAATCTACAATTTTGGTGGTAGAAAATGACCACGAATCATTTATACTATGCTTGTCATTCCTTCTGGTTTTCCTGAACATGTCTTCATTTTGTAGCTCTTTAAATCTTCATCTGGCCATTTTTTAAATATATGGTCCAGCAGAATTACTCCTTTTTTCTATCGGGAGGGAAGACAAGGTGATGCACCAAACATTTAGGTGCAGGAGGTGTTATATGGGCAGCAGCATCAGCTGTGTCCAAGGGCATTAGAAGTTCACAGTGTGCCAGTTCTAGACTTAGGAAAATGAAGCCCAGATAATTAGTGACCCACTTTACAACCATCATAACTTATGGCCCTAATTGCCACAGTCAATTATGGATGTAAACTAAAGACTACCTATATATTAATACCTATATATTAATAGTAAATCCAGCAAGGATGCTTAAAAACAGAGTTCCCACTTCTCTCCAACTTCAGACCGATGAAGACTGTCCCATTACATGAGTCCCAACATTTGCACAAACAAGGAATGTCACAGAGTTGCATTCCTAGTCATTGCAGAAGGCCAAATAACTCACAGGGCTGATAAGAGCTGATTGACACATGTTGGCTGCTAGTTGCGTACTTTGCTCTAAAAGTGTCAGAAGCCCAACTGGAGCGGTGGTTCTGAGCAGATTTTCAGAAGGAATAAGCTATTTACAGGGCAACATAGAATTAAGCAACCCAACGTAAGCCATTGCAATTAAGAAAAAGAAGAAGAGGAGGAGGGGGAGTCAACCTCTTCTCCAAAGTATGAGAAGATGGGAACTAATTAAGAAGAGAGCCAACCTCAAACTGAGGAGAAACTTCCTGAAAGTTAAGAACAATCAACCAGTGGAACAGTTTGCCTTCAAAAGTTATGAGTGCTCCAACACTGCAGGTTTTAAAGAAGAGTTTAGACAACGTTCGTCTGAAAAAGAATGAGTCTCTTTCTTGAGCAGGGAGTTGAATTACAAGACCTCCAAGGTCCCTTCCAACTCTGTTATTCTGTAAAAATGCAAACAGACTTTCTCTGATCCCCTTTAGGAGCAGCTACTCATCTGTGTTCTCTTTTAGCTAATTAAAAGGTTGAACGCATAATGATTCTGGGCTGGGAATGGGAACCATTAGATGTTACAACTCTGGTCCTCTTCTAGACACACAATGGCAGGTATTTCCACTAATGAGGACACACATTTGAGCTGGTAGGATACATGATGTATGCCTAGGTGCCACAATGATGTGGCTCAGTGGAAGAATCCCATTCAGCCTAGAACAGTGGTCCCCAACCTATTCTATACCCCACATCCCTAGAACGCTTCTGATACATTCTTGCACCCCTTAAAGAAGGTCAAAATAACCGCAACAAATTATGCATACGCGCTATAATTTTGAAAACCCAAGTTTTCACACACACACCCTGAAATATCATCTCGGTTCCTCCCCCAGTTGGGAACCCCTGGTCTAGAACAACCTGCACGATTGGAGTGGGATGGAGTCTGCCTCGGAGCCTGAAATCTAAGTTAATCTGACCTATCCCAACCAAAACTGGGACTCTGCTCATGAACAGAAGCCCCTTTTAGTATCTGAACAGAAGCAGCCCAAACACGTGCTCTAATCTCGCGAAGAAAAGCACCACTTTGATTCTGAGCTTCCTTACAAACTAAGGCTTCCATCGACGTTCAGTTTAATTAAAGGGTTCCTTCAACGCTTTGCACCACCCATGTTTGCGTAGCTATAACAAGAACGGGAATCTACCAAGCCCTTCATTTCTTCTTTCAGTTCTCCTTCTACCTGAGCTGAAAAAAGTGTCCTCTCACGCAAAGGAAACCAACCTTAGGAACTGCCTCTTCTAGAAATAGGGAAGCCCCAACAACAGATGTCTTTGACATCAGCAATAAGAGGGAGTCAAGCTCTTCTCCAAAGCACCTCAGGGCAGGACAAGAAGCAACGGATGGAAACTAATCAAGGAGAGCAGCAACCTGGAACTAAGGAGAAACTTCCTGACAGTGAGAACAATTAAGCCAGGGGTCTTCAAACTTGGCCCTTTTATGACTTGTGGACTTCAACTCCCAGAATTCCTCAGCCAGGCATGCTGGCTGAGGAATTCTGGGAGTTGAAGTCCACAAGTCATAAAAGGGCCAAGTTTGAAGACCCCTGAATTAAGCAGTGGAACAACCTGCCTCCAGAAATGGTGAATGTTCCAATACTGGAAGTTTTTAAGAAGAGATTGGACCACCATTTGTCTGAAATGGTATGGGTTTTCCTGCCTGAGTAGAGGGTTGAACTAGTAAACTTCTAAGGTTCCTTCCAACTCTGTTGATTTTGTTCTGTTCAAATATTACTCTCTGCCTCATACCGGCGACATTATGTAGGAGGCTAAATCAACACTGCAATCCAGCAAAGTTATCTGGCTTGAACTAGGCGTAGGCAAAATCAAACTGATCATTTCCCTGCCTGCGTTCCCTGTCATTACCCAGGCCTTGACTAAAAGCTTCTCTTAATTGCTTAATTAGTACCCTAGCTGTGTAGGCTTCCTCATAAGAGAACTGTCATGTTCTATCTCACTGGTAGTTGCATTTTGAGCGGCGCATAAAGCCGCACTTAGATATCCCTCCTTCGTGTCACAAGGGTGCTGCTGGGCTTAATTATCACAACTTGGCAAAGTCATCCAGAGCCTCAGAGGTGGGAGAACTAAATGTCCTTGCTAGGCCTGCTCAAAAAAAACGCTTCCAGGTAAGCAGACGGCAGGCAACACACTGGGGCGTTCGGGTTGATGCTACGAATTGTCCTTGATGCCATATGCATGTCAACCTCTCACATGTTTTTCAGAGCAGAATTCAAATGACTTGTTTGAGCTCTCCCTTTTCAACTCTTTCCAGCTGAGACAAAACTTTTTGGAAAAAAAGGCGCAGACGAGCAGAGTTGCCTCCATAAAAGAATGCAGGAAGCGGGCATGCTGGATTATTGCTAACCCAAAATTCAGAGATTGTGATGGGGTGGGAGGCTTGCAATTAGCAGCAAAGATTTGAATCCTGGGTATGAAAGCCCTCTGTATTTATATATTTATTTGCACAGGTGTCCACGGGTTCAGGGCACTAAAATCTAGATATAAGAAAACTATACAGTTGTGACGTGTTTGTAGGCGGTGGCTGAGCCTTGCCAATCACAACATTTAATACACTGCAAGGGTAACCATCCTCTTGTTCCAAGCGATTATTGGGATCTTCTCTTTCATTATTTTTCCTTGGTATCATCTCTTCTGATACAAGACAGAGAGTAGTTGAGCCAACTGGATGATCGGCACAGATGTAGAGTTGGATTAAATTAATATTAGAACTCCTCCCCCCCCCCCAAAAAAAATAATTCACTTAACCTGATCAAGCCTCCAAAAAAGCACTCCGAGCTGGTTAATTTACAGAAGTTTCGTTATCTCACTGGATAACCTTATAAGTATCTGAGTGTGGGGTTTGATTTATCTTCCCAAACTGGGTCATTAAACATCTGCAAGGAAACCCCAAGCTCAGAGGGCACCAAGAACTCCACAGATCCCACCTTGAGCTGCAGAGTTTTTCTTCCGTCTTTCTTGCAACTTTAGGAGAGATTAAGAATTTGAGATCATCCAGGACAGATTTTTATTTTTAATTAAATATGAGTGGCATTTTCCAAATGGTGCTATGGAGAGTAGGGAGGCCTTACTGATTGGTTGCAAGTCCAACTGGTTTACTATCATTTCCGTAATATTGAAAGCCACAGAGAAGGAGCTATTGGCTACAAATATCTTTCAGAATTCTGCACAATTATCGGCATTAGAGGAAATAATTTAGGTTTTGCAAAAATCTGGGAATCCTAGAAGGCTGCAGACCAAAGAAAGTGCAGAAAGTAACAAAATGCACATACATTTCTTTCCCATTTCGTAACCATCTTAATGTACCACATACAACCTGGGAGACATCCCTTGAAATTCTGTTCTTTCCTCAAACCCAGGGCTTTTTTTCTCATAGAACGCTCAGAACGGAGTTCTGGCACCTTTTTTGGATGGAACCTTGTAGGGTAGGCAAGGCGGGTTGTATGACGTCTGTGAGTTCCGGCACCTTTCTATTTTACAAAAAAAGCACTGCTCAAACCTATCCACCATTTTTAATATAGGAGTATTTCTTTGCCTATATTCTCTTCCCAGGTTGGGTGTGTATGTCTCTTTGGAGTGGGAGAGGGGGGTGTATTATGTATGGGCCATATTCTTCCACCTGCCAAAATCTAATTGAGAACCATTCATGTTTTTTGTTTTGTTTTTTAAGTGTTTATACCCCTGTGTCTCAGCCTCCAGAGGCCTACAAAGTTTTAGTGTATTCAAGACTGCGATGGATGATGTATATAGACTTTAAGGGCATTGTTTTGCAAAACCTGTGAAGGATACAACAGAATGTCTAGCAAAAAAACAGAATTATCTTTGATGTAAACTGTGGAAATCAATTGTTGGCATGAAGGAAACTGCTTTTCTTCTCCAGGAAAAGACGCCCATCAATCTGATCAGGGGCTTGGTTTTAATAACACAGGAAGTTGAATAGTAGGACAGCCGTTGTTAAAAGAACGACTTGATAAATCTAATCTTTTAATCCTGTCTTTTCTATGCCATTTGTATATGGAATAAAAGAGCTGAACAATAAGCCATTAAAAATATCTGTGCTGCACAGCAGGGCTCCTATTCTGGAACATCTAATATCCTGTGGAAATTTGATTTTTCTCCTTTTCAGTGGAATGCTTCCCTTCTTTTGAGCAAATACAAGAAATTGTTCTTGCATTGATTATTAAGCTGTTAAGAAATGGAGCACTTGGTAAGTCAGAGAGCAAAAGGTAGAAAAAAAAGGCTGGTCAGCAGTTGGTTCTCTAGTTCTCCACAGGTTAAGAAGATCTGATTTTCAAGTTCTCTGTTACTATTCCAACATCACAAGTATTCACACCCACTGAATGAGTCCGCCCCAAAAGTTGCTCCACGGGGGCTGCAGTGTTGGATGAAGATGGTGAAAAATAGGAAGGCAGAATCCAAATTGTCAGATTAGTGGAAATAGGAGGCAGAGGTGCAGGCCCTGTAAAGAGGGGGTCAACCTAGAGGCAAACACAAAGGAAAAAATAATATCATTTTTAAAGTAAAAGGAAATACTAACATTAGAAATGTATAGATAAATAAACATATTAATCCCGTATAATAATGCAGCAAGGTGGATGAAAAAAAAAAGCCTTACTTTAGGAGGAAACTCATTCTTTTAATTTCCTGACATAAGAAGGGCAGAATAGATGGATCCTACAGCATAGAGCAGCCTGATGCCAAGAATGCTATGCTCCAAGCACTAGTGGGCAAATTTCAAAAGTCTGAGGTTTTCGAACGATAGGAAACTGTGTGTCAAAGTGTGTCTTTGATGTTGTCTCTCCATCTTCTTCTGGGTCTGCCTCATGCTCTTTGACCTTCTCCTCTGTTTGTACATGCCTCTTATGGAATGGAATCCCACAACATCCTCTCCAGGTGAGCAAAGCACTCTATCTGGTCTATTTGTATGTAGATGAAGATTGCTTCTGTGCCAATTCTTTCTCTTTACGGTCTCATTTCCGATGGCACTGTGACACTTTCTCAAATTCTAAGTGGGTCCTCCAGAAACACTAAGGATGTCTTTGGTTTATCTTGGTCTTGGATGAAAGATGACATGAAGGCAACAGCAGGGAGGCATTGCTGGGGGGGGGGGAAATATTGCTAGGACCAATTTGTGCCGCAGGTAGGGACAGGTCAGAAGAAGCCTCCGTATATGGAAAATAGCGATGGGAATTAAAAGCATCTCGTTAAATGGTACCGTAGATTTTCTGTCTCCTCCAATAAAGACCTTTGTTTCCCCCGCCAGGTAATGCAAACCATTTTCCTAGAAGAGAAGGGTGATATTTTAATACATAAAGAAAACCATTTGGGTGACATTTAGCAAGCCTCAAGCCTGTGGCTTCCAAGTTAACCTAGTTCCTCCTTAAGGCTTTTCAAAACACAAGAGGTCTTCTTTGGCGCACTATGCTTCAAATATATATATATATATATATATATATATATATATATATATATATATATATATATATATATATATATATATATATATATATATATATAAAATGAAATGAATGTCCTTTCTTCCCCCACCTCAGCTCAACCCCTTCCCCCCAAAAAAACACGTATGGGCGTCAGCTGCTCTGCCATAAATGCAAAATCAAAATATTATGAGTGCCAAAAAAAAAGCAGGAAAAGTAAAAAAAGAAAAAAAGAGAAGGGAACTAGGAACATTGCTGAGGTATAGACTCGGACATTTAAAATATCTGTAATGTGGTTCTGAACTGTTAGCAAAAAAGGGGGGAGGGAATTTAAGCAGAGAGAGAGAGAGGGAGAGGGAGAGATAGCAAAGGATCTTATTGTGTTTGCTTTGCTTCATAGACTATTAGGCAAAGACGAAAAGAAAGAAAGGAAACAGAAAAAGAAAAAGAAAAAGGAATTTGGTTATGCTTATCGCCTAACCTTATAAATTTGGGATTAAGAGATCAAAGGTGGATTTGGTTCAACTCACATTTGGTTCAACGTGAGTTCTTTTATAGCTCTTACAGCCTGCTTGTCTCTGCTAATCAAATGAGCTCAAACAATTAGAAAATGATTTATTTATTTATTTTCAAAACAGACCCGTTTTCTTTGAAGGCGGCTTCCCATCACACATTTTCTCTGCAAAATTTAATCAGCCGCCCGCGCAAAAGGGGATTTTAGCATCGGGAAAAGCACTGATATTTCCAATCTGAAGAAAACCGATAGCAATCTATCCCATTGCCTTTGCGATCTTACAGACTTTGGTGCCTTGCTACCAAACTCCCAAGCTCCTTCAGGTGTTCCCAAAGGTCTTGCCAAGGCCTGAAAATTGCTGCTCACTAACTGTTCTGCCAACCTAGCAGTTCGAAGGCACGTAAAAATGTATATTATGTATATAAATAAATAAATCATTTTCTAATTGTTTGAGCTCATTTGATTTGATGTATGTATATTATTTATGAAAAAAGAAAACTCACAACTGGGCCGGAAGCCTGCAGCTACAAAAAGGCAGCTCCCACTTTTTAGGATAGCTGCCATGCTGGCAGGCAGCTGAGCATGGATAAACTAAAGGAGGATTAAATTCCACCCTCTGAATGGCATCATTCAAAGAAAAGGCACGAGGTGAAAGGTTTGACATCAAAAGAATAGTTGGCTTTCATAAGCAGCTTGCGGCCTTGCTTAGCCCAATACGGGCTCATTTAGCCTCCCAGGCACTTCGGCAGCAGCCCTGCTTTCCGCCGGATAAGCGTCCTGTCCATTGTCTCCCTAAGGAAAAGACTTGCAGTGGGCATCTCCAGAAATGCAGAGCGGGGCCGTTTCTTCTGAACGTGGCTCCAGATGAGAAGCTACCTTGTTTCTCATCTGGAACTACGTTCAGAAGGGCTGACTGTATCGGACGCAAGGGGAAGGCAAGGGTGTTGAGCAACAATCTCAGTTTGGAGGAGGGGCCAAGCAAGGGATAAGCCGAGATTCACTATGTAAACAGCGAGGGACAAGATCTGACCCTCCCTTTGAGCCTCATCTGCTCTTTCCTAGGCGAAAGCTGCCATCTTGGGAAGATTCCTGTATTATAGGCCGAGAACAATAAAGTAGCTAGTTTGAACTCTACACATGCCGGTCTGGTTGTTCGCGCCTGGCAGACATCCTTAGGGAAGTGGTGGGATTCAAATATGTGAACAACCGGTTCTCTGTGTGGATGCCACTTCCGGAAGTCCATTCTGGGCCTGGGCAACAAAAAATTAGCCACCGGTTTTGCCGAACTGGTGCAAACCAGCTGAATCCCACCACTGCCTTAGGGTGTACACCAGAAACACATGAGGTTCATCACCTTGTTACAGCCAATTTTTGTCTTTTTTTAGCACATTCTGAGAAGCCTCTTGGACTTTGTAAAGAAAATGTGGATGGCTTTCTTTGGCCAGCACAGAGATTGGTTTATTTAGCTGGTTGTGCAGTCTATTTGCTTACTTTATAATCAAGAAAAAGGGGCAGTTGACTACAACCTAGGAAAAGGTGTCATGCAAACACAAGCACTGCCATTATCTGGATGTGAAAAATGGACATGCCCAAGGAGAGAGAAAACCTGGCCACGTCTGCAAAGACCAGGACCGGTTCAATGTGATCGTTGGCTTTCAATGGATGGCTATACTTCTACTCCAAATATTGTTCTTGGTTCTGGTTTTTTAAGGTTGGAGAAAACTTGACTTCTGTGCAGAATAATTCAAAAATTCACCGAGATAGATGACATCTTTCCATCTCCCTCCACCCACCCCCAAAAAAGGGTGTGACATTTCTTGTGCCAGAGGGAGCTACTTAATAAAGTGTTTTTCGACTTTCATCACAAGCAAAAAAGCAACAATCAACAGTGGTCATCAACAGCATAAGCTCCTTGTATTTTTTTCCTTTTTTTGCTGTAATGCCATTGCCAAAAATAAACACAGATCACAGCTCTCTCCCTCTCCCTCCCCCCCCCATGTATATATCCTTATATAAACATATATCCTCCAGTTAATTTTTTTTTTAAGTATTAGAAGTCGTTTTCTTTGGCAAACACAACAAGACATCCATCCAACATTCAGGTAACTAGAGATGGTATTAGTCAGCACAATTTGCTGAACACAATGAACACTTCATGACCGCTTCTGGGTTCTTTTAATAAATAATGTAGCTGGAGGCTTCCGGACTTTTTTGCAGTGTGTTTGTGGACATAGAGTTGCTGCTGGTATTGTATTTTAATACTTCACATCTGGCAAAAAAAACCTTCATGTTAGAGCAATTGTTCCTCCACTTCCCCCCAAACTCACCATGAATAGCAAAGAAAAACAAGTTACTAGATTAGAGAATTATTTTTTCTTCTTTTTATTTCCCCCCCCCAATACACAGACACACATTTTTTCTCTCTGTAGTGATTTAAGAAGCAGTAATGTTTAGGAAAAGTAAAGACATTTTGAAAAAGTGATCCTATGAACACAAAGAGAGAGAGGAAGGAAGGAAGGAAGGAAGGAAGGAAGGAAGGAAGGAAGGAAGGAAGGAAGGAAGGAAGGAAGGAAGGAAGGAAGGGAGGGTGGGTGGGTTGGGGAAATGTTGTGAATTGACAATCCAGGATCTTTTTCTGTTGGAGATGCTACTAGACATGAAAACAAGTGGACCAATATCCACAAAAGCCAGGTCAACTGAGTTGGTCTTTAAGGTAATAGAAAATTTACTAGCTTTTCTTGCTGTGGCAAAATAAGGCAGCTTCCAAAAGATGTTATGGGTCAGAAAGCCAAATCTAAACTTGATTCAAGTCAACTCTATAAACTGTCTAGAGCTTCTTCCCAGCAGTAACAATCTCCTCCCTTGGCTAAACACCCTTCCTAGCAGAGCTCTCCGTTTGTTGATTTGGGGGGGGTGGGGTGGGGGTGTCCACAGAAGGTTGCAAGAGAGCAGATCAACCAAACAATCTCTCCTATTGTAGATTTAAAGGATATTTGAGACAGAACAGGTCATGTAGGTCATGAAGCCCAACCCTCTGCTCCTTACAGGAACCCAGTTGATCCTCATAGAAACCATTTTATTGTTCTTACGGTCCCATCTGGCTCATCTACAAAGAGGCACATCTAGTTTCATCCTTATGACAGGAAAGGAGAAAAACACACACTAAGGTTCTCATACATAAGCAGCGCTCTGTCACTGCACCAACCCATCAGTTGGTCTACTTCGAACCACAAAGTCTGAGATAAATATTAACTACTCACAGGCTTTCCTGTGGATGAAGTGGGTGACGGCAGGGTGAAGGGAATTACAGATAGGTTCCTGTTCACAGTGCCTTCCACGCTCCAGAGTCATCCTCCATTTTTAGCAGTGGGTGGCTTACCTTTTACAGGAAAAGTGCTCCTACAGACACCACAAGAAAATAGCTATCATTCACAAGGCATTTCGGCCTAGACAATGGATGCTATTGGGATTTGTTAGTGCCAAAAGGCCATCTTTCTCCACCCTCTGAGCTTGATAGCGATCCTTTGCAGCTCCAGTGATATGGAGAGTTTGGGGAGTTGAAGAGAATGGTTTCCAAATTCTAATGCAAAACCAGTTTTGTGCATCATTCCATAATCCAACAGACCTGGTTGGACCACTGCTATACACGCAGGTCCAGGATTCAAACAACCAAAGGGTCCCAAGTGCAAATACCACATCCTGAGGTCTTTTCCCCTCCAAAACTGGTGGTTCACAACACAGCATGCTTTAGCAGGCCAGTGTAAGAATGACCAGCTTCATTCACACATGCCAAATTTGGTCAAGGATCATTGTAATAAACATGTTTATCTAGCGTATTGAAGTGGGCAAACCCAACTCCTTTGCTTCATTGATGGTTCAGTGCACCGTGTATCATTGTGTGAACAAAGACACACTTCTGGGAGTTGTGGGTGTTAGATCACTGGAGATTTACAAGAAGAGACTGGTCAGTCATTTGTCCAGAATGATATAAGGTCTCCTGCTAAGGCAAGGTGCCTTCCAACTCTGTTATTCTGTATTCTTTATTTCTCCGTTTCTCTTCGATCTCACCGGGAAGGGATAAGTATGGAAAAAGTGAACACTGTGGGAAAAAAAAGAGTAAGGACAAGGCCATGTTGGGATATACCACCGCTAAACAGGCAGCTAGGACGGGTGACAGTCCTTGACTTACATTCACAACGGAGCCCAACTTTTCTGTTGCTAAGTAAGACAGTTGCTAAGTAAATTTTGCCCCAGTTTACGATCTTTCTTGCCCCCGTTGTTAAGTGAATCACCACAGCTGTTTAGTTAGCAACACGGCTGTTAAGTGAATCTGGCTTCCCTGTTGACTTTGCTTGCCAGAAGGTCACAAAAGGGGATCACGTGACCCCAGGATACTGCAACTTCCAACTGTCGCTAAATGAACTATTGTAAATTGAGGACTACCTGTAATCGGACTATATGTTTGTGTGGAATCACAATACAAGTGTGAACTAGGTGGGCACCATCCCTGTGTACTTTAAAAGCGATAGGACTCCATAGCTTCGAGTTCTCCCACTGTAATGGCGGGGACGTCTCCAACATTTAGTCAAGTAAGGTAAAGGTAAAGGTTCCCCCGCACATGCGTGCTAGTCGTTTCCGACTCTAGGGGCCGGTGCTCATCTCCGTTTCAAAGCCAAAGAGCCAGCGCTTGTCTGAGGACATCTCCGTGGTCATGTGGCCGGCATGACTAGACGCCAAAGGCGCACGGAACGCTGTTACCTTCCCACCGGAGTGGTCCCTATTTTTCTACTTGCATTTTTACGTGCTTTCGAACTGCTAGGTTAGCAGAAGCTGGGACAAGTAACAGGCTCTCACTCTGTTACGCGGCACTCGGGATTTGACCCGCCAAACTGCCGACCATCTGATCGACAAGCTCAGCGTCCTAACCCACTGAGCCACCGCGTCAAGTAAACAAGGCCAAAACGCAGCATAAGAGAAGGTTTAAGGGTAGCTCTTTTCCTTAGCCAAAATTACTAAAAACAGAAGCTTGTTTGCAGGGCGCATGGACTGGAAACTGGTCTCCCTTGGATTTCCCACCAAATCAACACGGACCTTGAATCTGTCCAGACTCCGAGTTGTAAATAGAAAAAAAGAAAACAAAAATAAAGGGAAGGGGAATTCCCTCCCTGACTCAGCAAACCCTCAAATTATCTAGGTCACCATGAGATAAATAGGCTCCCTTGTCAACATCTTGGTCACTTTAAGTTGAAGGGAAGCTATGCGGCTTGGGGGACGGGGAAGCGGCAGGCGTCTGATGCAGCTGAAACAGTACTTCATTATTCAGTTAGAATGTATGAGAAGCTTCTGGAAGAGGACAATAGGCCTCACAGAGGAAGGACCGCTGAGCAAGAATTTTAATTTGGCTCCTTGTATGCCCTCCTAAAATAATACAGGCTTTCATGCCCATCGACAACAGCACACATTCTTCAAGAGTTGCTCTCCACTCCGTTTTACCAACTTTTCTGGATCAGAAATTCTTCACGGTTGGTTAAAATATGACTTCGAGGTGGGGTTCTGGCCTCTTCAGAAGTGAATTCTGCCTACTCCCAACCCATATCTAATCACTGAACTGGCTGTAGAGAAGTTCTGTGGTATATCATTTCTAGTTCCGGGGACCAATTTCAGATCCTAAGTTTAGGCTTAAGATAATCCTTTTTCGGAGGGTCTTCTTATGTTCTCTCCTTCATGATGTCCAGTGGAGCAGTAGCAACATTCAACAGGAAGTTTGAAGCTGTTGTGTTGTATCCAGATTGCATCGCTCTGAGAAATCGACATTGTTAAGAAGGCAAGACAAGAAACAACGGATGGAAACCGACCAAGGAGAGAAGCAAGCTGGAATTAAGGAGAAGCTTCCTGACAGTTAGGATAATTAATCCGTGGGACGACTTGCCTCCAGAAGCTATGGGTGCCTCATCACTGGACGTTTTTAAGAAGAGACTGAACAGCCACTTGTCTGAAATGATATATGGTCTTCTGTTTGAGCAGGGGACTGGACTAGAAGACCTCCAAGGTCCCTTCCAGCTCTATGATGACAGTGATGATGATAATGATGATGATGATGATGATGTTTCTAAGTAAGGCAGCATTGTTTCAACTATGAACAACACGCACACTAAAAAATATAAGTTGGAGTTCTAAGCTGCCTGGAACTTATCAAAGGAGAGGCGGGTGGATTGAGAGAAGCACCGTATCTTTGGAACCACCGGAATGCACAACCAGGAGCCCTGTCTGTTGGGGCCAATTCTTACAACGGATGAAAATTCATTAGTCACGACAGAGCTTAACTCTACGGCCTACCTGCATACAATCAACACAAAGGAATCACAGGTAGTCCCCGACTTCATTTAGCGACCATTCAAAGTCACCACGACACAAACAAGTGACTTCGCTTTTCACCCTTACGACTGTTGCAGCATCCCCCGTGGTCACGTGATCAACATTCAGACGCTTGGCAACTGGCATGTACTTATGACGGTTGCAGCGTCTCGGTGTGTGTGTGTGTGTGTGTGTGTGTGTGTGACATGATCCCCTTTTGCGACTTTCCGACAAGCGAAGTCAACGGGGAAAGCCAGATTCACTTATCAACCGTGCTACTAGCTTGACAACTGCAGCGATCCACTGCAAGAAAGGTTGTGAAAATTCATTTAGCAACTGTCTCGCTTAGCAAGAGGAATTTGGGACTGGACTGTCGTCGTAAGCGGAGGTCTACCTGTATTTGGAAAGGATAACTGCAAGCAGCAATGCAGCAAGGGTTGGATAAAAAAAGAAAAGAAAAACAGAAGCAGAGCCTAAGGAGAACCCTCAGAAGAAGAAGAAGAAGAAGAAGAAGAAGAAGAAGAAGAAGAAGAAGAAGAAGAAGAAGAAGAAGAAGAAGAAGAAGAAGAAGAAGAAGAAGAAGAAGAAGAAGAAGAAGAAGAAGAAGTTGGAAGGGACCTTGGAGATCATCTAGTCCAACCCCCTGCTCAGGCAGGAAACCCTATACCATTTCAGTCCTTGACGCCCAGCCATAACATGGAATCTTGCTGATAAAAGGAGATGGACATTTGTAATGGTAACACCAACAGTTTGAGAAGCCTTTAATGGAAGAAAGAACAAATGAGCCAATTCTAATCAAACATTCCAGTCCAGACTTCTCATCCTCTTATGTTCATGGCTACTTACTCAACTTTTCTGTATTTTCATGGGCAGACATACACTTTATAGCAGGTTCCAAAGAAAGCCTTCATCCTCCTGGCTTGGACCTCAGTACAAAGCAGTCTCATCTGAAAATCTAATGAGGATAGAAATTTTGAAATGAGCAGGGAATTATCAACGATTCTAATATAAAATAACCAGTGCTTTTTTTGTAAAAGAAAAGGGTGCCGGAATTCACCCATGTCATACAACCCGCCTTGCCTATCCTACAAGGTTCCATCCAAAAAAGGTGCCGGAACTCCGTTCTAAGCATTGTATGAGAAAAAAAGCCCTGAAAATAACATAATAGCAATTAAAATATGAGCAGTTATCAAGAAGACCTTGCAAGTGAATTAATTCAAGCTTCATCATTCACAAACAGCCTATTATCTGAAAATCTTCAATAGTGCCTCGCTATTCCATCCTCGCACATACGTGCACATCACACACGGACACAGACAGAGACACCCACAGCAGCTGACATGGCAGGACCTCAAAAAAGGCTAAAATTCTAAAGCCCACGAGTGAACGGCTGTGTTTAAAGAAACCCAGTTTTATTTTTCTTGCAAAAACCTGCTGGTAGCTGACTTGTTGTTTCCTCTGATTCTATTGTTCAGCTAGGTGTCCTTTGAGGGAGGGGGGAAAAAAAGAGAAAAGGAAAGAAAATGTATTGTGATAACAAAGACCCGACCAAAAAAAAAAAAGCTCTTTCTCCACTTTCAAAGAGACAAGCTGTTTTCATTTCTTGCAAAGAAGCTCATTACAACATGATGGGTAAAATGTCAGGAGTAATTAAGTAGAAACAAAATAGTAGACAAAAAGAGAGAGAGAGAGAGATTGGGGGGGGGAACCATTAGAAATCAGCGCTTCTTGTGTGTGTGTGTGTGTGTGTGTGTGTGTGTGTGTTTTATCCCATTTATATCCCGCCCTTCTCCGAAGACTCAGGGTGGCTTACAGTCTAAGCACAAATCACAAATTGTGTATATCCATAAGTGGATTAATATTATTTTAGGAAAAGAAGGCACGGAAGACAGAGAGATGAAGGAAAGGCATGGTTAGCAGTAGTTTCCCATCAGCAGCAGCCTTGAGCACGGGGAAAACCTAAAAACCAGGTATTAGAAGAGATGCCTGGCCTGCAAATCAAATTGTTTGGGCCCCACAGGCAGAGAATAGCTATCTGTCAAGCACAAAAGTCATTGGACTCTCTTCTTCATAGATGTATGGGGTCAGGTCCCCTGTTGACCAAAAGGTCAAAGTGGCAAACTCGGGTCCCTGATAATAAGAAGGCCCAAGCAGATGATGTTAATTATACCTGGGCTTTCAAGTGTTCCCTGTCTCACATCTGGATTCCTTTTTTTGTAACCTTTATTGAGTTCCATTGAAAGGAAGGAGTAGAGGAAGATCAGTGGGGATATTTGGGCCTACACAGATGGCATGCCTCCCTTCGGGATGGAACCTAATGCAGGGTTGGTCTTTACAGAATTGGGCTAGGTGTCCCTTGGTCAATCCCCATCATGGGTTGGAGAAGAGCTTTTTTTTGGCTTCAAAACTTCTACAGAAAAGGACTCCAAGCTGAGGCTTAATTATTGATTTGTTAAACTTATGTGCCGCCCATCTTACTTTCCAAAGTATTTATTATAGAGGTTTCTGGATCTGGGCCTTTTTGTGGCTGGGAGTTGCAGAATTCAAGAACCCCTAGAATATGAAGCAGAATTTGGATCACTATTCAGTCCAGGAAACGTGTCTTTTTGAGGATCCAGGCCCAATGGAATAGTCTACACTAATTAGCTAATCTCTTCCTAAGTCAAGTCTTGGGATTTTATTAATGAGAAGGACTTCCATCTAAATCAACATTTCTCAACCTTGCCAGAACAAGCCAGAATTCTAGGAGACGTAGTCCCGTTATCTTAAAGTAGCAGTCTTATGGACCATGACATACAGGTCGGCAAAGCTCAAAAGATTTCCAGGTTCTGCTGGACCATAAACCAAACAAGCCATGATAGGTTACCTTAGTGTGGGATCCCTGGACTTAGTGAAGCTGGCTGAAGTTGGTACATCCGTTTCAAAGTATCACCTAGAATTTAATGACAAATGTCCAGCTAGATGAGACCAAAGCATATTTTTTTCCCTCCTCCAAAGATTTGTAGCAGGGGAATTCAATTTATGCTCAGCCCTGATTTCTTAAAAGAAATAAAGTGGTGTAAAAAGTTAAGCCAATGGATTAACATTTAAAGAAATGTGTTTCTCTCCAGGATTTGAATCTCCACAATCTGGGTCTCTACGTATTTATAATGACAGGTGCAGTTTAGCTCTTTATCTATGAGAGATCAACCAGGAAATAAATTACTGCCAGTACAACTTTTAAAGGCTAGATAGCAAATGTCAGAAGCGGTTTGATCTGGTTTCAGAAATCAACTTTCAAGATTTTTGTCTGATTTCTTGTGTTACACGCGTACAAACTTTGAAAAGATTTTGAAGACACGGTCTTTTTCTTTCTTTTTTTAAAGAGCAAACTTTTGTGTAGAATTGTGGGCTGGTGAAGAAGCTTTCTGAGGGTCTTTGAGTGAAGAATAAGAAAAAGAAAGCTCTGTGCCGCACATCACAAATCTATCCAATTGTCTGCTGGCAGCTGGATCATTTATGTGGGACATATGCTGTAGAGCAGGGGTAGGCAACCTTGGCTCTTTTATGACTTGTGGACTTCTACTCCCAGGATTCCTGAGCCAGCAATACTGTCTTGTATTCCCACAACCAAGCAGGTCATGAGTCCCTGCCTCATTCTCAAGACCTAAGTCTGGCGCAAGATTGGAAAATGTGGAGAGACCTGGCCTATAGAGTCGCCAAGAGCTGGACACAACTGACTGGATTATATCATCATCATCATCACCATCATCATGCAGAAGTCCACAGTGGTCTAAAAAGACAACTCACTCATGATATCATAAACCACTTATCTGCAGCAAATGCATCAAACATTGGGAAAGACTGTGTAGGAAATATCCAGGCTGAGCCCTAGAGGGAGGGGTCAAACGTATCATCAGTCATGAGTCCCTGTGTGCCCACCAGAAATCTAAGTCTAGCCTACCTTGAATTACTTTCTATCCTTAACTCCCGCAAATTTTCCTTGATCATTAGTAGTTCAGATTCTCATAGAGAGCTTAAGCTTGCAATAAATCTCTATAATTTGAAGTGCCCGAATCTCCTGATTTCCCCAGCCCTTGACATTAATCAAGGAAAACAAGGAGGGCCAGACTTAGGTCTGGAGAATTGAGGCAGGGACTCATGACTGATGATGCATTTGATCCCTCCCCCTCAGGCTCAGCCTGGTCATTGCCTACAGACTGAGAGATACAAACGTAAACGAGGAGAGAGAGAAAGAGAGAGGGGGGAGAGAGGGAGGGAGGAAGGGAGAGAGAAAGAGAGAGGGAGGGAGGGACAGAGAGAGAGAGAGAGAGCATCATCTTTTATACATGGTGAGTCTCATTTCCTTTGTTCTACAAATTCTTCTAAGGGGCCGGTGTGGTTCTCGTTCAACATTTCATTGACAATGGCGCATTGCCTTGTTGGATCTGGGCCACAAGGCAAATGTAAGCAATTCCACTTTCGCTGTTAACGTCGGTTTTTACAACATAAAATCAAACAATTAGAGCACGCAAAGATGAGATTCCTTTGGATCTAGAAGAGAGGAAACCCACTGGATCTTGATATCCCTTCAAGCCAAAACCACTGAAAAAACTCCAAGTACTTATGATGGCTTTTGGTTCTTTTTAATGCCAAATGTTCCAAAAACAAAAGACAAAAAGACTCCCCTAAACTGATGTTTTTGCCTTATTATGGCTATCAGTTTGCTTCTCTTTCTTTCTTTCTTTCTTTCTTTCTTTCTTTCTTTCTTTCTTTCTTTCTTTCTTTCTTTCGGAGTCAGGTCCTGATTGCTCTTGTTTACTCCCATAAATGCCTTACAAATGTTCTCTGCACATACAGTTATACGGGGATCAGATTAATTAAACTCCCCATAGTTCTAGTTGATATTTTATAAATGGCTGTTTAACTAGGTTCTCTTTTCTCTCCTTAGTTTCCAGTTCTATAAATAAACTTAAATTTTCCTTAAAGCATCTTTGAAAAAGCTTTCTCTTTCGAATTGGGGGAGCCTCAGCTATTTGGGCTTCCAACATTAGCACGCTAGAACAGAGCAAGCCCCATCAGTGTCCCCCCTAAACAACCCCAAACTCAGCAGGATGTGTTACTTTTTTATTAGAATCTTTGAGGCTGAGATCAGACACCGGGAAAGATTAAAACAAATATGAATTTAATCAAGGGATTCTACTTTCCCGGTGTGGGAACAGGAACACACTGACATAAATAGAGGCGCAAGCACCAGGGCATCTAAATCATATCAAAGGCAGCTTTGCTTACCACTAACTGCTCGGATGATCCATATCATAACAACAAAAAAGAGAAAAACAATTATTTATTCTTTTTGATGTCTGTGGCTCAGAAGTGATTTCCCTCTTTTGAGGAGTGCAAGGTCAAGGCCAAGTTATAGTGTGTATTTTTTCGGCCTGTGCCTCCCCCCCCCCCCCCCCCGCTTCCTTTCACTTAAAATTTTGTCAGTGAAAATTATTATAGGTGACCTACATTTGGGATCTATGCAAGGAGGCAAATATTCTGTTTCTTTTATAGGTAATAAAAGAAAGAGTGAAATGGAAGAGATGTAAATTACACACATTGTGACTAGAAAACGCATCTTTACTGTGAAAAGAAGGGATTGGTCAAAAGACAGCAAGGTGAGAGTATGGAAACTGAAATGCAGGATTGTGGTTTGAATGTGGTTTGCACGGTCTATTCTATAGCAAGTTGAACTTTGTCTGAATCTGTTGCAAGAACAAAGTTGCTCAACAATTTGCTTAACAACCATACAGAATAGAATAGAATAGAATAGAATAGAGTAGAGTAGAGTAGAGTAGAGTAGAGTAGAGTAGAGTAGAGTAGAGTAGAGTAGAGTAGAGTAGGAGCAGAGCTAGAAGGGATCTTGGAGGTCTTCTAGTCCAACCCCTTGCTCAAGGAGGAGACCCTATATCCTACCCTATACCTCAGACCTCTGCAAAACAGGTTGTAAAAATGGGTTGGTCAGATTGGCGGCCTGATTTACAACCAGGATGAGTTATGTCCATGATGATTAGGCTCCATTACAGTCATAGCTCAAGGACTACCATAGTTTGTTGTGAATCAGGTCAGAAAGAAGCTTCTGAGGCAGAGGAACTACAATCCTCCAAACACAACACACAACTGTCTGGAAAAGCAAAGTGGATGGGCTTGTGTGCGGGGGCAATGGAGGCACCATGGAGGATCTGAAGGGCTACATGGAGACAGGTCCTCCTGAAGAAAATCTAGAGTCAACACCGATCTGATGGCACATAGTCAATAAATCAATACGTCTGTAGGAGATTACACCTTAAGGAAATAGCCGCAGCCAGTCCTTTCTTGATAGGAAAAAAATGTTATTCTTCAGACAGAGTGCCTCCTCTAGTGAGCACTATTGTCCTCCAATGTCAGCAACATCTGACGGCAACACTGCATGGTGTAGCAATGCAGACCAATTAGAAAATTCACAGACCAACTCTTCAAAAAAAAAATATTTTAAAACTCATAAAAACAAAACGGAGACCTCACGGCTACTGGTCAGAAAAATGGGAAACTGCTTTCCTTCCTTCCTTCTTTCTTTCCTTTCCTTCCATCCATCTTCCTTCCTCCCTTCCTCTATTGATAATTATGGGGGGGAAAACTACTTTCTTATATGTTTTGTTGTTAGCCGCCCTGAGTCCTTCGGGAGATAGGGCGGGATATAAATCCCATCAATAATAAATAAATAAATATGCTTTTCTTTAAAAAAAAACAAAACAAAAGAGGTTATTGGGTTTTCTTTAGCTCAACTTGCTTTATTCAAGGTTAAAGGTTCTCCAGGTCAAAATATTTTGCCTCGGCATCTCTAGAGAGGAGGAAGGGAAGGGGGAGAATCACCCAAAGCCATAATTTGTCTTAGAATTTCTTTTGAAACGCTACAAGAAAGCCTAACTACTGCTCTTTTCCCTCTGTTTCTTATTCCAGCAATCCCTTTATCTGGCTTTCATTTCCAGCCCTGCTTGGCCTCTTTTGTAGCAAAGACTTCAGGGAGCTGAAGTCACTTTTGCAGCCCTTGTGATGTTCGGGAAGATTAAAAAACGGCTTTGAAGCTTTAACAGTGCTCTGTAAACCCCATTGGTACAGGACCTCAGACAGACCAAAACCATCTGGCAAGCTGACATAAAGACAACGGCAAAGTGATTGAAACAGTCTCTTCAAAGCAACAATGGCTGGCTGGCAGGTTTGTAGAGTTGGGGCTTTTGTCTTTCATGTGTCACCCTCCCAAAAGTCACAAGAACACCTAGGCAATCGCGGGGAGGGGAAGAAGCGGGCGAAGGACCGATGATGGGAGCGAGCTGCTCCCACAAGTTCCCAGCAGGAGGAGGAGAATTTTTTTTTAATCCAAGGTGGCTTTTCTTTGTGGTAATTATAGAATTAAACAATTCATTTGGAGTTGCTAAAGTCTTTGCAAAGAGGAAGAGATAGACAGAGATAGATAGATAGATAGATAGATAGATAGATAGATAGATAGATAGATAGATAGATGATAGATAGATAGATAGATAGATCCAGTGCTTTTTTTGTATAAGAAAAAGGTGCCGGAACTCACACATATCATACAATCCGCCTTGCCTATCCTACAAGGTTCCATCCAAAAAAGGTGCTGGAACTCGTTCTGAGCGTTCTATGAGAACAAAAGCCCTGGATAGATAGATGATAGATAGATAGATAGATAGATAGATAGATAGATAGATAGATAGATAGATAGATAGATAGATAGATAGATAGATAGAATAAACTTATAAAGATGGATGGAGATATATAGATGACAAAGATAGATGATAGATAAACGATAAATAGAATAAAATTATAAAGTTGGATGGAGATTAGATAGAGAGAGATAAATGATAAAGATAGATGATAGATGATAAATGATATACAGATAGATACAATAAAATTATAAAGATGGATGTAGATAGATAACTATAGATATATATATTTAGACAAATAGAATAATAAAATTATAAAGGTGGATGGATAGAGAAATGATAAAGAGATAATAAAGAGACAGATATAAAGGGATAGAGAAATGATAGAGATGAGACGGAGAAAAAGATAATTAACAGATAATAGAAATGATAGAGATAGATAATTGATGATAGAGAGTATGGCCAGGGGGGCGAATAGCATCAGAAAGGAACATGATTTCATCCTAAGGGGCAAAACAACGCTGAAGACAACCCATAACTATCTGCCTAATTGCAATGGTGTCATATAAAAAAAAAGGGGGGGGAAGCATCTAGCCGTACGCTTCTTCTGAACTGGAACTGGGCCTCCCAACATTCAAAGTTGGAAGCGTTAAAAGGAAACAGAAGAAGAAAGAAATCACAGAAGGAAAGGATGCTGTGATCTCTGACTACATCAAATGTGTTTGTTACATTTCCCTGGGTGATCTTGAATATTTCCAGGAGAAGGGGGATATCAGAAAGATGGATTTACATATTACAGATGCTGTCAGTTTACCCTCCCCACTTTGGGCTAGCAGCGAAAATAAAGGTAGTCGTGAGCAAGGGGAGTAACACCAAGGGGTGAATCGGGTACAGAGTTGAACATGATGGTGGAACTGACATTTGAGGAAATACTTTGATTCACAGGCCGGGATTTGAAGCTCCTCTAAATTTTGCTACTCCAGAAGTTATCAAAAATCCAAAAACAGTTACTAACCCCCTCCCTTTTCTCTCCCCCCCTTGTTATTAGCTAACTCTGATGACTTTTTGGTTCGACAAAAGCTGCTACAGCAGTGACTGGGTTTGTACCTCACCCTAAATCATGGTTTGTTGATTAAACCACAACTGGCCGATATTTCAGATTCTGTGAAGCTATAAATCAATGGCTTCATTATACAACACACTAACCAGAGGATAAACTATGTCTTGGACTGGTGTGTGAACTAGATTTTAATCATTTGGCCTCAAGGGAGCCTCTTTATCTATTAGATGGTATAAAATGTCATCATTACAAGAAGCTTGTAAAAAATTGTTATAAAAACGGTGGATTCCATTGGATATATTAAACCAGAAATTGGGTAGTCATCAGGGTTGCTACAAATACAGATTCCTATGCGTGTGTTTTTTTTAATTGGACTTTTTAAAAAAAAATATTTATAAAATGGTCTTAAAAAACAAGAAAAGGTATTTAATACTGTATAGTAATTGAAAAAAAAATTAAATGTCACCAAAAAAAAACCCCAACCACCACCTAATGAAAAGGAAGAAAAAGCTCCATGTAACAAGTCTAAGTCCCTACATAAAATCAATTCAGTTATTAAGCTTATAAAACTATATTTTTATTTTATTTTATTTTAATTCCATTTATATCCCGCCCTTCTCTGAAGACTCAGGGCGGCTTACAAGCTTAGCAGTAGCCTTCATTCTATGTATATGCCTGCTTATTAGGGCTTTCACACACCTCCCGAGCGGCATTATTACAAAGTCAGCTTAATTGCCCCCAACAATCTGGGTCCTCATTTTACCTACCTCGGAAGGATGGAAGGCTGAGTCAACCTTGAGCCTGGTGGGACTCGAACCTGCACTAATTGCAGGCAGCTGGTGTTACTTAAGGAGGCATTAGCCCACTGCTCCACCAAGGCTCTTTCAATATAAACATACATTGCTTTATCTTTTCACTTGTAGAACTCTGATACACATCGTGGATCAATTCCTTAAAACTGGAAGAGGCATTTTTCTTCCCTATTATGTAAAATTATCTGTATTTTGCTGGGTCTTAGGCTTGACACAGCCAAAGCTCTTCATGAGATGACAAATTTAAGACTGTAATTTAACAACATTGCTATTGAGGTCCTTAACTCTGATCTGGATTCCTGCACCGAGTGGCAGGTTGGCCTTGAAGGGCTCATAGTCCTTTTTTCAGTGCAATGCAGGGCTTTTTTTTCTCATAGAACGCTCAGAACGGAGTTCCAGCACCTTTTTTGGATGGAACCTTGTAGGGTAGGCAAGGCGGGTTGTATGACATGTGTGAGTTCCGGCACCTTTTTCTTTTACAAAAAAAAAAGCACTGGTGCAATGTTTCTGTAAAGTTTCTGAAAAAGCCATTCTTGGTTTTTGGTCTTCAGCCTAGAACTGTTTCTAAATACCTAATTGGGATCACAGCTTGATAAGAAACTCTACAGTCCTGAGAAATGGGTTGTTCCCAAGCACACAGTTGGTTTTCTATGGCTGGCTTCTTCGACCACCTTTCCAGATGGGTAGGGACAACCCGCTGTCAAAAAATGCTGCTAGAAGGTCATCCCGTAATTAAAGCCGTCCCTCCAATTCATTGAGCTGAGCTTAGGTGGCATTGTTGTCACCGGGTTCATGCGTCTCACTTCTTTAACTTGTGTTTACTCAGCTCGTTACAATTCGCCAGCATGAAAAACAACCGCAAACCACTAAGTCAGGACTCCCCAACCCGCAGTCCGTGGACCGGCACCGGTCCACGGCATGCCAGCAACCAGGCCGCACAAAGAAGCAAAGCCAGCACACAAAACCACACACCCTCCAGTCCGCGGAAAAACCTCTCCCCATGTAACCGGTCCCTGGTGCCCAAAAGGTTGGGGACCTCTGCACTGAGTCACTGGGCATCAACCAACTTTTGCCAATTGTAACAGTTGGGTTCACCCGTCCTGTTAAATGTGCAATAAACAAACTGTTATTTGGCTTTAATGCAAATGTTTGCATTCAGCCCATGGGGGTCCTTTAGCAAAAATACAATCAAGGCTCTTCTGGTATAATGGTGACTGTCAATTACGTACCTGTGGATTTATAATTATCTTTAATCATGGGAAAAGGTGACTCCTGGACTGAGTTATCGAGACAAAATGCTGGAGAGGTTTCCTGGCTTATTTTCCCTGCTTGGCGTCTTTCATTTCTTGCATTCTTCTCATCTTGGCTCCTATGAAGCTACTCCTTCTCTCTTTCTGCAGCCCCTGGCCTCTAAGTCCAATAAATCAATAAAAGCCAAACTCAGACAGGTTAGACAGTCCTTTGCCTAAAGCTGTAACTCTCTGTTCATGTGCCCCAAGACGGAGAGCTAAACATAGCTGGGAAGGGTAGTGGAGACGTGAAATAAAAATGGAACAGATCTTCTGAACCTACACCTTTGTCTCTCGTTTTTCAAATAGACGCAGCAAAAGGGAAGCGCGTACCAATATATATATATATACATTTATATAAATCATGGTTCCCTGAAGCAAGATGTATTGGGTTTATACGATGAATTAAGCCGCAGGTTCAGATTTGGAGATTCAGGGTGGAGGACATATTTTAGCCGTGTTTGCACACTGACTGTAGGAAGCTGTTGACGAGTTCACACAACATTCCAAGGTGTAAACCATGGTTTGCAAACTCCACTGGCTGGTTTCGCAATGCAGGGGAAACCCAAATCCAACTAAAGCACGTTAGGTGTGTTGGGTTCAAACACAAGGAATGAACCAAACCAACGGCAACTTACTCAACGAAATAACGGGTTGACTAATTTAACAACTGCAGCGGTTCACTGAACAAATGCAGCCAGAAAAGCGGTAAAAATGGGGCCAAAGTCACTCAACACATTTCTCGCTTAGCAACACAAACTTAGGGCTCAATGGCGGTTGTAAGTCAAGGACTACCCGTAAGGCAACTGGGTTGAACCACTTTCCTGTTTGGTCCTCTCATTTCAAACTGAAAACCGCCAGCCTCGTGGCTCTCTTGCCTTTTAAGGGGTGGGGGGGGGGAGAAGAAAGCACCAGACCTGCTAATGAATGTTATACAAATAATAACACAACAAAGCGGGAACTCCCACACAAAGCAGCATTTTCCAGAATGTATGAAAGTCTCTGCTTTCATATTAGGCACATTAGCAGGTCTGCAGGCTAACAGGAGCCACTGAAGACGGCCGTGTGTGTGCGGTGAGTGTTCAGAGCTATTTCCAGTATCTGTAGCATCTGTTCTGATTAATCCTTTCAAAAAGCAACTGGCGTTCAAAGGAATTCACACCGTGGGGAAACTTTTACATCTGTTACAGTGTCAGCTACGTATTTCCAAAGCTTGGATTCTCTACAGTTTCCAACATGTAATCTAATCCCGGGGTTTGCCGATTTGCTTTCAGGCTGGCAAAATAACACCATTCTTAGGAAGCGGGCTTAGATGCAGCCCAGTGACGCCCAAATCGTACTTAGGCTAGGCAAACATTTTCCAGGTCTGCTCTGGATCTGGCAGCCAAAATGCGGTCGGCGACTTCGTGAGCCAGTGTGGGGAGCAAACCAGAAAAAGTCCTTAATTTATGGTTTCAGGTTTTCTGCAAACCCCTGTGGCTTGCTTTCATTCAATAAACTGTGGTTCAGTTAACCTTAGGTTAGCACGTTATGCAAACCCAAAGACTAAGTTTCTTTGGGAAACCCGGACACACCATAACCAGGGATTGCTTGACTTCTTAAAATAGCACTTTTTAATATATTTGGGTTTGGTATATTTTTTAAAAAAAAACATTCATTGCATAAAATCTCCACTGGCTGTGCACATGCTCTGCGCTATGCCGCAAAATATGGTTTACAAATCACAACACGTGTGTGGCTGCGTGAGTTCTGTTTACGTTGACATAATTCCAGTTTATTGATTAGGGAAGCATAAGTACTGGGGTAGAAGTATGCTGGATTGCACTTACTGCAAAGTCTCTGAGCTTCATTCTTAAATAAGCAGAGCCAACGTTACACAAAACATTTACTTTATTGTTTGTGCGGGGGGGGGGGTTTCTCAGCATTTTCCATTAAAATATCTTACTGCTTTGGTATAATGTTAGCCTGAGCAGTAACTTCTCAATGCACCAACTCAAAGCTGCTAACTGAAGAGGCCCTACACGGAGTTGTTGGAAATATTTCTTTCTATGTTATTCAATAGTCTAACAGCTAAGCTGAGATCTCTTGACAAGCTCCAGTTTTATTAAATAATCAAGGAAGTTGTCTTTACCTGAAGTAGAAATCCAAATTTCATTAAGGGAAAAATGCTGTAATATTTTCCTTGGCGTATCACACCCCCAAGTGGAAGGAAACACAAGAGTGTAGAACAGTCCAATCTTCCTTCTCCAAAGAGATGCCCTCCAGAGAGAGAGGCAACTGGGAGGGAGGTGTCTTCCACAGGTTTTGAACTACATCTCCCATGATCCCAATTGTCATAGTAAACGCAAGGGTTCGTGGGAAGGGTAGCTTTGTTTACCAAATTTAGAGGCCATCCATCTCACCCACAGATTGATCCTGGACTGTGTGCAATTAACAATGCACTTTTAATTAACCAGATTTTTTTAAAAAAAAATCTTCCAGAAGACACCAGATTGTCTACCCTTGTGTGCAATTCCCAGAATTCCCCATTCCACTGGCTGGCTGGGAATTTGGGGAGTTGTCAGGTCAACCTGCTGAATATGCAAGTTGCGGTTCCCCTAGTAGGGAAAGATCAAAGGGAACCAAATTCTGGAAAGAAGTTAGGAATAGAGAAAGTTTTTCAAGAGGTTTCCCCAAACTTAAGATAATCACATCATCAGTGTGAGAAAGGGAGCAGGCTTCAAGCACTGAGGATGTTACCTAGTTTGGGTCACGAAACGTCTGCGAGGAAACTACAAAGCCCAGAGGGCACCAAAGACCCCTCCAATTAAAGCTGGGATACGAGCAGGCGAGCAAGTTCCTTCTGCTGTAGAAAGCCAGAGCACCACCAGGGGGCAGCAGCGGGCGTGGCCAAGCCCACGAGACGCCGCAATGATTAGCGGGCAACACTAGAGGGCGCTGCCTCTTCCGCCGCTTGTTGCGGCTCGCCTCCCCCTCCCTTCCCGGGGGGGGGTGTTTCATAGAGCTAGAAATCCAGAGTGACACACATGGCTTCTTTGCTTTTGCCACACCTCTCCGCGGCGGCCATCCCCGCCGGCCCTGCACAAGCTCAGGGGGCGCCGAGAGGGCCTCGCCCGGCGTCTCCTTGCTTTCCCCCCGGCCCCTGGGGCAGCCGAGGCCGGTCGGGAGCGGGGCGCACGGAGGGCCGCCCAGGCGCGCCGCGAAGCGGGAACCCAGCAGCGCCACCTCGCGAGCGCCTCGCCGTTTTTCCTCCCGCCCTCCCGGCCCCGCCCCCTTGCCGCTCTCGCGAGAGCCGGGGGAGCGCGAGGCTGACGTCAGCGCCGCCCGATGCGGGCCATGGGCAAGAAGCACAAGCGGCACAAGGGGGAGAAATACCCGTATGAAGGTAACGGCGCTCCGGGGGGGGGGGAGAGAGCGGGGGCGCCTTCCTGGGGGGGAGGGGGAGGGAGGAGCAGGTGCCGCCCGGGAGGCTCGACCTGTCGGCGCGAGGATTCCCCGAATCCCCTGCTGGGAGGGACCTGCAGCTCCCAGAATCCCCTGCTGGGGGAGGAGTGCAGCTGCCAGTGTCCCCTGCCAGAAGGAACTACAGTTCCCAGAATCCCCAACTGGGGGGGGACTCTGCAACTTCCAGAATCCCCTGCCAGGAGGAACAGCAGCTCCCAGAATCCCCTGCCAGAAGGAGCTGCAGCTCCCAGAATCCCCAGTGAGAAGGAACTGCAGCTCCCAATATCCCCTGCCAGGAGGAACTGCAGCTTCCAGTATCCCCTGTCAGAAGGAACTGCAGCTCCCAATATCCCCTGTGAGAAGGAACTGCAGCTCCCAGAATCCCCTGCCAGAAGGAACTGCAGCTCCCAGAATCCCCAGTGAGAAGGAACTGCAGCTCCCAATATCCCCTGTGAGAAGGAACTGCAGCTCCCAGAATCCCCTGCCAGAAGGAACTGCAGCTCCCAATATCCCCTGTGAGAAGGAACTGCAGCTCCCAGAATCCCCTGCCAGAAGGAACTGCAGCTCCCAGAATCCCCAGTGAGAAGGAACTGCAGCTCCCAGAATCCCCTGCCAGAAGGAACTGCAGCTCCCAATATCCCCTGTGAGAAGGAACTGCAGCTCCCAGAATCCCCTGCCAGAAGGAACTGCAGCTCCCAATATCCCCTGCCAGGAGGAACTGCAGCTTCCAGTATCCCCTGTCAGAAGGAACTGCAGTTTCCAATATCCCCTGTGAGAAGGAACTGCAGCTCCCAGAATCCCCTGCCAGAAGGAACTGCAGCTCCCAGAATCCCCTGCCAGAAGGAACTGCAGTTGTCGCATACGCACACACCAAAAAACCCCACAGTGTCATGCCATTGTATCTCCATGCATATCTATCCATGTCCTTGTTCACTTAGATCTGTGTCCCATCCGTATTATGTACAAATCTGCCCAGCTTTTCTCTTCATTGGCAGGGTTACCTGGAAAACTTTGAAGTGAAATTGAATTTTGGAGCAAATCCCAAACATTTCTAGCCTCTTTGTGAAAGTAATTTATTTGTGGCTTTGTGTACTGAATTGTTCATTTTTCTCAAGCAGTCTGGAAGAGAGGCACATAAATATTTGGAGCACACCTCTGAACTCAGGAGGGAATATCACACTAAGCCAATGTGGTTTAGAGCAATGTGAACATTTGCCTCTGTGTATAGAATGAGGATAACTTTGGCTAGTGGTATTGTGAATGGTTAAGCACTGCTGCTTGAGCATTCAGATCGTATAATTAAAATCTGTGTCAAGCTCAGTGGATCAATGTATACTCTGGTATGACTGGCTGAGGTACTGCTAATTTCCAGTAGTAATTTGAAACATTGAACGCAGATCTGAGATCTGTCTTAATGAGGTCTTAATCTGTTAATAGTTCCATCTTTAAGTATCGTGACTACAGACAGTCTTTGACTTACAACCACAGCTGAGCCCAACATTTCTGTCGTTAAGCGGGACATTTGTTAAGTGAGCTTTGTTGTGTTTTACCACCTTTCTTGACATGGTTCTTGAGTGAATCCCTGCAGTTGTTAAGTTAGGAACACGGTTCTTAAGTAAATCTGGCTTCCCCATTGACTTTGCTTGTACGAAGGTCGCAAAAAGGGATCACATGACCCCAGCACACTTCACAAATATGAGTCAGTTGCCCAGCATTGAATTTTGATCACATGACTACTGGGATGCTGCAACAGCTGTAAGTACCGGTATGAAAAAAGGTCATAAGTCACTTATTTCCAGTGTCGTCATAACTCCGAACCATCACTAAATGAATGGTTGTAAGTCGAGAACGACCTGTAATGTTCATCATTTTTTAATTCACAATTGAATTGATGTAAGTGTTACGTTGCCAACATTTAGAAAGTTAAAATGGGAGTTCTCCTTTATCTGTTTCCTCAAGAATATGTAGAGAAACCCTTAAAACTTGTCTTGAAAGTGGGAGGAAACGAAATCGCAGAGCTATCTACTCAGAGCGCGGTGCACGATTCGTCGCTGTATGAAGACAAAAGTGAACATGAAAAACACAAAGACAAGAAAAGAAAGAAAAGGAAAAAAATGGAAAAACAAGTCCCCGGTGAAGAAAAGGAAAAAAGAAAGAGAAAAGTAAAGGTAATGATTAGAATGGTTACTTGGTTTACTTTAAGAGCCGTGGTGGTAGCAGGGATTAGAATGCGGTATTGCAGGCTAATTCTGCCCACTGCCAGCAGTTCGATCCTCACTGACTCAAGATTGACTCAGAATTTCCATCCTTGCAAGGTCGGTAAAATGAGGACCCAGATTGTTGGGGACAATAGTCTGACCGCCTGTAAAGCACTATGAAGCAATATATAAATCTAAGTCAGGGGTCTTCAAACCTGGCCCTTTTATGACTTGTGGACTTCAACTCCCAGAATTCCTCAGCCAGGCATGCCTGGCTGAGGAATTCTGGGAGTTGAAATCCACAAGCCATAAAAGGGCCAAGTTTGAAGACCCCTGATCTAAGTGCTATTGCTAAGTGCTATTAAAATGTTTTAAAAAATGTATATTTATGCCGGATTGTGTTTGAGATTATTAAGTGGGGCGTGAAAATAACCCAGAACGAGCTTGGAAAGACCAGAAAGTCTCCCTTTCAAATATTGGTTAATTTTAAAATGGGGGGAAAAATTAGATACGGTACTGTGGAAAGTTCTTTTATTTCATAGAAGACGCTTGTGGAGAATTTGTGACTCTTAGATACTGCTAGGCTGCGGCCCCCATCGGCTCTGGCCTTGTTGCTCCTGCTAGTTTGGGATTCAGTATCTGCAAACTCTCCATTTTCCAGATACCTGAGAACTTTTTATATAGGAAGCAGCACAAATGTATTTTAGTAGAAATAATTTCCGCAAGCAAGTTGCTCTAACCCGATACGACTCAGCGTCCTGTACTCCTGTGAGCAGAGATCCTTTTAATGTTAATCAATATCCTAATTAATGCAGCTAGGGTGAATTTATGTCAAATATTACAGATTAATATTGACTCGAGCTTTGCATAAAGAAAGCTGTGGTTAATATTTTGCAACCGGTTGCACTGATCTGTTTTACAAGCATTTTTTATTTATTTATTTATTTATTTCTTCAGGAAGATAAAAAGAAGCGAGACAGAGACGCTGTTGAGAGCGAAGGAGAAAGAGAGCTGAAATGCCAGTCTCCTTTAAGATTGGAAGTGCCGCTTGTGAAATCGCTAGCCAGCAGCTTAGCCAAGCAGGAAGGTAAAGAAAATGCTATTTTTCTTTCTTTAAGCGCTATGCAGTTTTTCTGCTTTTATAGTAAAAATAAAAATAAATCATTAATAAAATAATGGTACTAAGCCATAACTACTTACGCAAAAAACTGGTTAACGAGATCAATCCTAAATAAGCATTGCACCAACTGTATTTTGTTGTTTTCTCCAGGCTGTTTGTGTGTTGTTGTTTCCCCCCCCCCCCCCCCGCCTGAAACACATTGGCAAATTCCCCTAAGTGTTATTCCCCTGGAGAAAGAGCCAGATGAAACTCAGGATATGGTCACGCTGATAGGGAAACTTTGTTAAAATAATGAAGGGTAAACAGGCTTCTTAAATGTATCTCATTGTCTTTGTGATAGACCATTGTCACTGTTTAATATTTTGTTTCCATCAAAATACAGAGTTCTTTCTGTTTTGTTTCCTTTTTTTTATCCTAGAAGTGGAACAGACACCCCTTCAAGAAGCTTTAAACCAGCTTGTAAGACAACTGCAGAGGTGAGTTTTGTGTATGAACGCCGTTCCTTGTAGGAATTGGTAAAGAGGTTAATGCTTCAATAATATCAGTGGTCAAAGCTGAATCGCAATGGCATAATTACACACACCACTTATAACGCCTGCATTTAATAT
Organism: Vipera ursinii; assembly: GCF_947247035.1. NCBI lineage: Eukaryota > Metazoa > Chordata > Lepidosauria > Squamata > Viperidae > Vipera > Vipera ursinii. The sequence goes on along the minus strand of NC_139520.1, from coordinate 17,919,115 downwards.
TTGCTTTCTCTCTTTAAAAAAAAAAGGTTATGGCACTGTTTGACTGGTAATTGTGCTGCATTTATAAATCGCTTACTCTGAAATAACCCAGCTGTTATAATCTTATGATTATAGATATGTGGCCTTTAGAATATTTTCCGTTTTGCAAAACAGATCACATTTAGAGGAGAGCAAAATGCTTTGCAACTGTGTGGTGGCCTTGCATCAGAAGCTCTTGATATCAAAATGCATCATTATATTTGAAGGAAAGGTATCAAAATCCTCTATAGTTTAGTTTAGAAATCTCAACCACATTTTAGTCATACAATCTCTGTATAAAAAGTGGGTATGGGGGGGAGAATGGGGACAGAGATATTTCTACATAAAAAACTTTTTTAAAAAAGGAGAAAGCAAAGAAAGAAAGAAAAAGAAAGAAAGAAAGAAAGAAAGAAAGAAAGAGTTGGCATAAGGCCAGATCTGCTTCTAGTTTCATCTTAGTTTTCTACTTTCTTTTAAGCTGGAGTCATGTCTTCTTTTTTAATAGTAACCTCTGTTCTTTGTTATAGAAATGAAACATGAAACGCTTGTTCTTTTCATTTCTTAACAGAAAGGATCCCAACGCTTTCTTTTCATTTCCTGTGACGGACTTCATCGCTCCGGGTTACTCCATGATCATTAAACACCCAATGGATTTTAGTACAATGAAAGAGAAGATAAAGAATAACGGTTACCAATCCATAGAAGAGCTAAAGGTGCTTATATTGTATATCCTAGCTGCAGAGAGAGGATTAAATGTCAACACTTGCCGGCTGTAGCCATTGTGATGATGGGCAGAGTTTGTCAAAACATGCCTTTCACTCGGAGAGTGAACTTCCATAGTTTATGAGCAAAGAATCGTTTTAAGAATTTCTCCTTTCCTTTGCTTGGCGAAAGGCTTTGTGGATTTGTTCAGTGGCGCTTTTAAAAGAATAATTTGCAAGAGGTTAGAATTGGAACAGATGATTGCAGGAAAAGAAAAAATTGAGAAGCCAAAGCATGGTTTTAAGGTAGTCCCCGACTTACAGCAGTTCGTTTGGAGATCGTTCAAAGTTACAGCGGCGCTGGAAAAAGTAACAGGACTGTTTTTTACGACGGCTGCAGCATCCCCGTGGTCGCGTGATCAAAATTCACATGATCCCCTTTTGCGACCGTCTGATAAACGAAGCCAATGGGGGAGCCGGGGGTCGCTTAAGTGTGGCTACTAACGGATCGCCTGCAGTGATTCACTTAACCACTAAGGCAAGAAAGGTTGTAGAATGGGTCAAAACTCACTTAGCAAATGTCTCGCTTAGCAACAGAAATTTGAGGGTCAGTTGTGATCATAAGCCGAGGACTACCTGTACTAGAGCTTGGGATAGTGTAAAACAAGGTGGCTGAGGTTTTATGTAGACTTAAGCAAAACTTTTTTGTATGTTTGACAGATTAATAGATAATAATTACATAATAATTGTAAAAGTGCATTGACTGTTCCCAGTCACTCTTCTGCAATATGGATAAAGCGGTTGAAATTTCAAACAGAAATTATTCCATCTGAATAATAGGAAGAGAAAAAATATTTGACTTTTGCCTTTTTCTTTAGAGGAGAAGAACGATTGGGAAACCTTTGCACATAATGAGCGCTAAGTGTCTTATTTTTTTTTCCCTTTCTCATTGCCATTACAGCTTTTTTTGAATAAATAATAGCTTTATTGGAACAATGGCAAACGCGTATGTGTTAAACTTTCCTCTTTCCTCTTTCTGAGCACCGCTGGTTAAAATTCTTGTCTCCGCGCCACCCTTCTATTTGTACACATTAAAGAGAAATGCAAGTCTGTTGTGGTGGTGCATTAATGCATCCAACCTGACAAAACAACTCTGTGATCTCTGGGGAGAAGTGTCTGTGACGAACGCCGCCTTTATCGGTGCATTAATACCAAAGTGTAAAAATCAGAGTTCTGTCACAAGCACTGCTGGCATCACACCGGCTCTGTCATCTCGGAAACTCAATCAGCTGCTCGCCCAACACTTTGCAAGCTGATGTCAAAAGAGAAAGGTCTTAAATCCCACCCAAAGGCTGGGCCTGTCAGTCAAGCTTGAAGGCATGGTGAAGGGAGCCAGCTGTACACATTTCCCACATTCTTTTGCCCGCAGTAAGGAGGAGTTGAAAAATAAAAGGATCGTGAGAGGTCTTTGCCTAAGAGCAAAGATCCGCCTGCTGCTACTTTTGTTTTGCTCTCTGCCCTCAGTTTGCTCCAAGTAGCAGACTGTGTCCGACTTGGAACGTGAGAATGAAGGAGAAATTCCAAGGAGTTGCAACTGTCCGGCGGATTTAGTAGCTGCGTGATAATGTTGGGACAATCGAGCCCGCAATTTCTGTGGCTAAGCGGGACCGTTAAGTGAGTGTTGCCCCCATTTTATGACTTATTTGCCACGGTTGTTAAATGAATCTGCGGTTGTTAAGTGAGTAACCTGGTTGTTAAGGGCTTCCCCTTCTTGACGTTGCTTGTCAGAAGGTGGCAAAAGGGGATCGCGGGACCCCTGGGGACGCTGCAACGGTTGTAAGTGTGAAAAACAGTCACACGAAACTTTTTTTTTTTTTTAGTGCTGTTGTAACTTGGAACGGTCAGTAAATAAACGGTCGTAAGACTAGGCTGTCAGGAGATTTACTTTGTTTAATTTGTCTAAACAATGCTTTCTCTCTGTAAGCTTGACGTGAATTTTCTAGGTAATATTTCCAAAGTTGTGTGCCTGACGTGCCTTAATTTTTCTATTGATCCAGGACAATTTCAGACTGATGTGTAGCAATGCTATGGTCTATAATAAACCAGAGACTATTTATTACAAGGCTGCGAAAAAGCTCCTACATTCCGGAATGAAAATACTCAGTCAGGTAACCGATGGAGGGAAGAAGAAAGTTTGAGAAGCTTATTGCTATTTTTTTTTATTTTTTTTAATTCCATTTATATCCCGCCCTTCTCCGAAGACTCAGGGCGGCTTACAAACTTAGCAGTAGCCTTCATTCTATGTATATGCCTGCTTGTTAGGGCTTTCGCCCCCCCCCAAGCGGCATTATTACAAAGTCAGCTTAATTGCCCCCAACAATCTGGGTCCTCATTTTACCTACCTCGGAAGGATGGAAGGCTGAGTCAACCTTGAGCCTGGTGGGATGCGAACCTGCACTAATTGCAGGCAGCTGGTGTTACTTAAGGAGGCATCAGCCCACTGCTCCACCAAGGCACAGATTATTTATAACGTGAAGTGTTAAACTTGCTGGCATGCTATTTGAAATGCTGCCTTGGTCCTGGGCTATACAACTGCAGCTGATTTCATCTGCAAGGAACATCGCAGTCCTAAGCGCGCTTTCGAAAAGTTAGTCCTGCTGATACAGATCGGACGTTTGAGTAAATTCATTTGCATTGTGTTGCAAAACACGCTTTATACAGCAGTGTTTCTCAACCGTGGGGATTTTAAGAGGCGTGGACTTCCAACATCCTCTGGGAGTTGAAATCCACACATTTTAAAGTTATCGAAGTGGAGAAACACTGCTTCACAGTGTTTAATTCTTGGGATCATCTATTTGGAGGAAAGGAAACCATTATGGATTCTTCTAAAATGTCCCTTGTTGGATAATGTCCTTTTTAACGGCTGGAAAAATTAGGATTTTTTTTTTCAGCTGGTAGGAATAAAACGGCACATTCACATTGTGTATCTTGTTTTCTTAGGAACGGATTCAGAGTTTGAAACAAAGCATTGACTTCATGGCAGATCTTCAGAAAAGCAGGAAACAGGCAGACAAAACCGGCTCGCATTCCGGGGGAGAAGAGGAGGGCGGCCTGGGGAAAGATGGAGACTGCACAGACCCAGAACTCACAGCCTTTAAAAGTCCCAGCAAGGAGTTCAAAAAGTGATTATATTCTCCCAGAAGCTGACTTTATTTCCCCCCATTCAGTTCGAATCAGGAGCTGGTAACTGCAAGACTAAGAGGCACCTTAGCGTAGTGGTTAAGGTGCCAGGCTAGAAACCAGGAGAATAGGGAGTTCTAGTCCTGGTTTTTGGACACAAAACCAGCTGAATAACCTTGGCCAGTCTCTCTCTCTCAGCCCCAGGAAGAAGGCATTATTGTTTTAAAAAAAAACTCAACCCCTTTTTCTAGTTAGCTTAGCAAATCCAGATGTAATGACCAGTTCATGTAATGAAGCCAATTCCAGCTCGCTGACTAAATGTCAGTTTTACAATCTTAACTGATGGAAGAGGAGCAGGGTGGCTTGCCTGGTTAGGAAACGGGTTCGATAAGCAGCAGGCTCGCGTTTGAGACCCGAGTGCTGCCGTGGGATGGAGTGAGCACCTGTCCTTTGCTCCAGCTCCTGCTGGGAACATGAAAGGAGCCCCTAAGTGGGCAGAAGCGATATCACCAACCAATCCTTTCAACCCGGAAGCACCTCGGTGCCTCAGACGTGAGTGCAAAAATAAATAAAAAAATAAGATAACTTGACAGTTACTAGTTGCTGTTGCCAGTGATTGGCATTTACCATTTCTAATATTCAAAGTCCAAAGGATTCTGCATTTTTCTTATCACACCGATTTTAAAAAAACGTTTATGTACTCTAAGGGAACAAAACGATGCAGGTTTATGGGTGTTTTAATGCCTTTTTTTTCCCCCACCCAGAAAAGAAAAAGATCTACTGGAAGAAAAAATTAGGAACAGTAATTTAGAGAAGGAACAAGAACTCATTGAACGTATCATTAAAGATTCAGGGGGGAAGTTGACCAAACGTTCTGCAAACACCCAGGTAAGCGGACAAGAGTTACCAAAGTTTAAAAAAAACTTAAGTTTCCAGTATAAGCCTTTGAGACTCAGCCTAACGCTTTCAATTCCCCAAATCTCCATGAATTGAAACAGTCAGCAAAACAGTTACTTACGTTTTGGTTTTTTTTAATCAGTTTAAAAAAAAAAGGCTCCTCCTTGTACTAGCATTTTAATCTCTGTGCAGGCGACCCACTTTAATAGCTTGATCTTTTTTTCCAGTGTGAGTTTGAGAGAAGAAAACCTGATGGCACAACCACTCTGGGACTTCTTACTCCAGCCGAAAATCTAGCAGGAGGTAACGCTTGTTAGAGGGATTTTAATATTCCTTCTTGGGGGTGTTTACAAAGGATGGGATTATTCATTTAGAAACTGTTGCCGAGGACTCTTCCTACTGGGGGTCTTAGAAAGCCCAAGGAACAGATGATCCCAGCTTTGATATTAAATATACCTCAATCGGTTTGTCTTTCAAATGAGCAACATTTGATTGGAGAAACAGCCAGCTGAGCTATGGGAGATGATTTTTTTTCGTTTTGCTGAAATGTACGTTTGGACGTGCTTCCCATTCCAAAGGCCAACTTTTCAATTTAATGAAATGGGGAACTCTTAACCGCTTCTATTACTTCATTTGAATGTGTTATAACACCCTTTTAGCAGGTTTTTTTTTTCCTCTTTAATCTAATACAGGTCACGGAATTTGTTTCTCTCCGGAAAAAAAATAAACCCTCTTATTATACAAAATTAAACTCCCGTTCCTTCGTTCTAAACTTCACGGTAATTCTGTGCTTATCTCTGTGTTTCCCTAAATCTACAGTCTTTCTTACTGCAACAGGTTTAGAGCCATTTCTATCTTATATCATCTTTCGTTGCTGTCTGTTTTCCCCCCCCTCCTGCTTCGTTGCCGTCTTCCTCTCTTTGAGTCCTTTTTTTTTGTCACAGTCAACGCTTGATTTTTATTCCGTATGAGATCTGAAATTGGGATAAGCAATACCACGAAGATGAGGGTGAGAGGCTCTTTTAACCCTCACTCCCAGGCAGCATCAAAACTCTGAACCCCGGAAAGGCAAAAAAAAAAAGGGGGGGCTGCTGACTTGTCATTGTGAATGCTTTCTTTGACATGCACTTTAAGTCAGGGGCAAAAGTAAGGAATTATTTTTCCATAATTTATTGTCGCAGGAAACCGTGAGAAAACATCTTAAGACGTTCTGCACACTGAGCATTATAGTACGAAGGGATTTATTTCTGCTTTGTGTAAATAATCTAAAATTGCCTCTCGGATCCTTAAAAAAAAAAGGTAAAGGCTCCCCCGCACATGCGTGCTAGTCGTTTCCGACTCTAGGGGCCGGTGCTCATCTCCGTTTCAAAGCCGAAGAGCCAGCGCTTGTCCGAGGACGTCTCCGTGGTCATGTGGCCGGCATGACTAGACGCCAAAGGCGCACGGAACGCTGTTACCTTCCCACCGTAGCGGTCCCTATTTTTCTACTTGCATTTTTACGGGCTTTCGAACTGCTAGGTTGGCAGAAGCTGGGACGAGTAACAGGCGCTCACTCTGTTACGCGGCACTCGGGATTCGACCCGCCAAACTGCCGACCTTCTGATCGACAAGCTCAGCGTCCTAACCCACTGAGCCCCTGTTTTTCTTTGGGATTTTAGAAATGGGTCCCAGCTCTGTGAAATTGGGAGCAGCAGCTGGAAGACTTCAGTCCGGGGTCAATACTTTACAAGGCTTTAAGGAAGACAAAAGGAACAAAGTAACCCCAGGTAACGTCTCTCTCTCTATATATATATTAAAGCCATCCAATTTCCTGTAAAAAATGAATCCGAGCAATAGCCAAGTTCAATAAACCAAGCTCCAGTCCTTTCAGGAAAAAAAAAATTGAAAGTGTCTCTTTTTCCTCACTGGATTTTTTGCATTTGTCAGTGAGATCTTTGCTTCTCTCTGAGCTTGGTTGTTTTCTTGCAGACACAAAAGTGTGCTGCCTCTTTTACACTAAAAGCGCCATCAGAGCAGTAGTAGAACCGGCATTAGAGGCCAAAACAGTGTTCTTTAAGGTGGCCAGATTTTAAACAAAATACACCCTCAACATTCCTCCTTTAATTTGCAAGATTGGATTCCCTCTTCCAATGGCTAATGTTGCTTTTGAAGAAACATTCTATTAATAAAAACTCTCTAGGTCGTTATCACACCCTTATATGCGAGATACCTAATTCCTGCTCTCTTCATTTCCAATTAGTGATGTATTTGAACTACGGGCCTTTTAGCTCGTATGCTCCAGCGTACGACTCCACGTTTGCAAACATCAGCAAGGACGATTCAGATTTAATCTACTCTACTTATGGAGAAGATTCTAATCCAGGAATTTCCAAGTAAGTCTTCCAGCAAGCGAGATTTCCCTTTGATCTTAGACTTTGTATGCTAGAACGAAAGCTTTTTTTTTAAAGACACTTTCCCATCAAATGCTCTCGTTTTCCCTTTTTCTAAGAAAAGAAGAGGGACTGGACACTTGACACCAAAAAATGAGAGCATCTTACTCCCTCGCTGGTTTTCTACCAAAACCGAACCTTTGTTATTTGTTTTTCTGAAATACTATATAGTGCATTTTAAAGCTGTGCCACAAGAAAATCTTTAAAACAACCCAGCTTGCTGTTACAGTACAAAACATAAAAACAAAACTCTGAAGGAGGGAAAATAGTTAGGTGTTTGTTGTTTGAATTTAATTCGTAAAAGGGGAAAACGTAATTATTGTGTCTGCAGAAAAGTCTTTCATTGTTAGTTGTTTGCAGTTCTTGTCCCTGTGGGTGAAATATAGCAATAGCACTTAGACTTAGATACCGCTTCACACTGCTTTACAGCCCTCTCTAAGCGGTTTACAGAGTCAGCCTATTGCCCCCAACAGTCTGGGTCCTCATTTTACCGACCTCGGAAGGATGGAAGGCTGAATCATCCTGGAGCCGGTCAGGATCAAACTCCTGGCAATGAGTTAACCTGCAGTATTACATTGTAATCACTGCACCACCATGTGGTGCATTTATAGCAGAAATTATGGTAGTCCGTAGAGGAGTATGAATATAAAACACTTTGCACCAGTTGTACATATTTTTCTGCCCATCGTGTTAATTTGTGCTCAGATTTACTAGGCCAAAATGCATGAATTAATTTCTGCAAGCATCTCAAAAATGCCTTTTAATGTACCATCTAACTATAAAGTTACTTCGTTCTGATGCTTCATAAGCACTTTCTTTGAAGGTCATAGTTGCTTCGTGTAACTCATCTATAGGTTTCTCATTTAATAGCAATAGCACTCAGACTTATATACCGCTTCACGCTGCTTTACAGCCCTCTGTGAGTGGTTTACCGAGTCAGCCTCTTTCCCCCAACAATCCGGGTCCTCATTTTACCGACCTCGGAAGGAAGGAAGGCTGAGTCAACCTTGAGCCAGTCAGGATCAAACTCCTGGCAGTGGACAGTGAGTTAGTGTGCAATACTGTATTTTAAGCACTGCGCCACCACGGTGCATGATTTAATATCAGCATAAGGACAAATAATGAGCGTCCTCTGGGCACTCAAATCTGTTCTTTGAGTTTTTAATCTTCCTTGGCTGTGTTTTTTGTTTAGCATTAACAGGATACACCGATAAGATCTCTGCTAAATAAACCTGGTTGTTTTTAATCACCTGAACAATGACCTGGTAGTTGGTTCAGTGAAAAGAGAGATATCCAAGTGTAGGGTTTGTTAATTGCTACCTTGTAAGCCGGATATTAATTTAACTAGGTTAGGTGAAATGGCAAGCCTGCGGGAAATCATTGTTTGTTGAAAAATAATTGCGTTCCTTGCATTTAGCATCGGCGAGTTTTTGGCGAAGTCCCACGATTACCCTGGTCTCATGGCTGACAGCTTGTTGGATGTCTTGACGCAAGGCGAGCATTCCCGCACTCTCAGAGAACTCGAGACGGTGAGAACATTCACATGTTAATGCGTGTAAGCTGGCAGCTTCAACGTGGCAGCGTTAAGGAGGCCAGTGCCCAGCGGGAAGACGAAATCTTTTTGGGCTTATCATTTCTTTGGTTAACAAATGTAGAACTAGCCTATTAATATTTAACTAAATGCTGGGGAAGAAGAACTCGGTCTTCTCTCCGTGTAGGAGAAACCAAGGTGACTCTTCTTTGCTCTTGCACGGAGGAAGGGTTGCTACTGCGGCAGCAGGAAAAAAATCCCAGGATTAAAGGCAGCATTTAGGTTGCTAAGTGAGAAATTTGTTAAAAGGAGTTTTGCCCCATTGTACGACCTTTCTCGCCATGGCTGCGAAGTGAATCCCTGCAGGTGTTAAGTTAGTAACCAAGGTGGTTAAACGTGGTTTTGGCTTCCCTATTGATTTTGCTTGTCAGAAGGTCACAGAAAAGGATCCCAAGACTCTTGAGAGAACGTGACTGTCATAAGTATGAGTCAGTTGCCAAGCGTCCGAATTTTGATCACCTGACCATCGGGATGCTGCAAAGATGGTAGCTGTGAAAAACGGTCCTAAGTCAGTGCCGTTGTAACTTTGAACGGTCTCTAAATGAACTGTTGTAAGTCGAGAACTACTAGTATGTAGGAGAAAAAGTTCCTGCTTAAGAATAAAGTAAGGCCCGTATCAAAAGTGTTTGGCAACATAATTCTAAAAAACAGTACTAGATGTAAGCAAGATGTAATTGGTCAAAAACACATTTTACCTTTATTTTAAAAGACTATGGCTTGATACATCTTAACTATTAGCTATAAGGGGTAGATACCTATTGATGTTTTAGATTGATCACCTGGGCAAATAACTGTATTAATATAGTAAGAGGAGTGGATGTTATATTCCGGGGTTGTTTTTTTTTATTGCATTTATTTGCTTCGCTGTTTTTGTTTTGTATCTTTTTAAAATGTTGCTGGTTATTGACCGAATAAATATTACTGACGACTAAGTATTTATTGGGTTGCACCCAGAGTATAATTTTTTTATTTTGCTCTCTCATTGCTTTATCTGGTTCTTTTGTAATTGCAGAGCAGAGAGGAAACAGAACGCTTACACGAAAAGACAGATACAACGAAAGACATAGAGGTGACATGGTTGTAAATTTGGACATTCTAGAACTGGTGGGGTTTTTAATCAGGGGGTTCCTCACATGCCCACACACAGTTCTCCGCTTTCTCCATCCCCCGGGTCATAGTTGTCCCGAAGGTGCTTTTCCAAAAGGCAACTGGACTTCCTTGGTGTGTTTTTTTTTCCTTTGAAAATGTTTCACTTCTCATGCAAGAAGCTTCTGCAGAACTGACATCCAGTTGCCTTTTGGAAAAAGCAAGATGCTTTTTCCAAAAGGCAACTGGATGTCAGTTCTGCAGAAGCTTCTTGCATGAGAAGTGAAACACACACACACACATACATACATACATACAGTGGCTCATAAATACCATGACCTTACACACAGCACTTAATTATAAAGGACAGTCTTTTATTTTAGAAATCTCCTTTAGATTTATTTATTTTTCAAAAACCTATTCTGGTCCTTTATTTTGATCATTTAACTTAACATTAACTTAATATACCCACGGTCATTTAACTCAACATGCGCAATGAGCGCCTGTTACTCGTCCCAGCTTCTGCCAACCTAGCAGTTCGAAAGCACGTAAAAAGGCAAGTAGAAAAATAGGGACCGCTACGGTGGGAAGGTAACAGCGTTCCGTGCGCCTTTGGCGTCTAGTCATGCCGGCCACATGACCACGGAGACGTCCTCGGACAAGCGCTGGCTCTTCGGCTTTGAAACGGAGATGAGCACCGGCCCCTAGAGTTGGAAACAACTAGCATGCATGTGCGGAGGAACCTTTACCTTTTACCAATGTTGCCACTTTATTCCCCAGTCTATCACATTCATGTACACTTTAATTTTAGATACTTGCATTAGTTTGTGCATTTTTGTAAAGTTCTCTTGGGCTTGATCTTGAATTTCACTTTGTAAAGCACAGTTGTAAACATAAACAGGTTTTTTTTTTTAAAAAAATATCATTATGATCCTCCATATTTGCTCCTTTTTTCAGGTTTGCCCTTCATTTTTCCCCCAAGAAAATATATTCGCTGTAGACATATATTATGCATGATAATGGGCGAAGCATGATGTACGGTATATGTTTATATATTTCCTGGATTTTAAGACCATATCTTTGTTTGCATTTCTAGATAGTAGAAACAGATCCAGCCAAGGTTGATTCTGGACTTAGTAAAGAAAGGCTTACAGCACTGAAAGCGGTAACTAATTTTGGGGTACCTGCTGAGGAATTTGATTCTGAAGGTGAGTCCACGTGACTTTGCCCGGTTTTGTGGCAAAATCTCACACAGTTTATGGTGCCTCACAGCTTCATCTTTGATTTCCCAGAAGCTGAAATATTTCAGAGAAAGCTTGATGAAACCACAAAATTAATTTGTGACCTTCAGGATGCCCAAAATGAACGGCTGAGTACAAAACCACCACCTAATATGATTTGTCTCCTGGGCCCATCTCACAAGGAAATGCATTTGGGTAAGAATAAGAATGCGTATCTATTTATATCTTGCCTTTATTATTTTTACAAATAAATCAAGGCGGCAAACATATTCAGTACACCTTCCTCCTCCTGTTTTCCTCACTTCAACAACAACCCTGTGAAGTGGGTTGGGCTGAGAGAGAATGACTGGCCCAAATTCTCCCAGCTGACTTTCACAGCTAAGGCAGGACTAGAACTCACCATCTCCTAGTGATTGGCCAAAGTTACCCAGCTGGCTTTCATGGCTTAGGCAGGACTTGAACTCACAGCCTCCCAGTTTCTAGCCTGGCACCTTGGACCATAGGCCATATTGGCTCTCTTCTGTTCTTAGCATATATTATAAACTTCAAAACGCTGCTTGTCGTTAATGCCACTCACATGTCAGGCGACTCTGAAAATTGTCTTACAGTTTTTGTGAATGTTGAGTTCCACAACAAGAACACCCCCTTGATGTTGTACTACTTAAATCATCAGACCACAATTTGGATATGTTTGTTCCACCAGCGAAATGCCCCTTTGCAGGATGGTTTTCCATTGGGAAACCATTATGAGAGAAACAGACAAGTGTAACAATAACAGGGATGAAAATGGATAAAAGTTAAGTCTTCTGTAGAGCAAGTGGAAACAAAAGGGAATAGCTTGGGTTTGTTCCCACTGAGACTTTCTTTAAGGAATCGCCAACCTTTGAACGTGCATCAAGGAGGAAAGCACATTTTGCCTTCGCTTTTATTGTTAAATTATTTAACAAGAGCCGTGGTGGCGCAGTGGTTAGAATGCAGTATTGCAGGCTAATTTTGTTGAGACTGCTGACAGCAATTCGGCAGTTCGATCCGGACTGGCTCATGGTTGACTCAGCTTTCCATCCTTCCGAGGTGGGTAAAAAGAAAACTCAAGATTATTGGGGGGGCAAATATGCTGACTCTGTAAACTGTTTAGAGAGGGCTGTAAAGCACTGGGAAGCGGTATATAAGTCTAGGTGCTAGTGCTATTGCCTTATAATATATTACTACCCTCTCCCTATAATATATTACTACCCTCTATATTCTGAATGAAGGCCACTTTGATGAAAAAATTGCTTTTGTTGTTGAAGATAAACATTTTATGTAAAACGTTGCATCAGTTTATTTCTCTGCTTTTTTTCAGCGGAAAAGGTGACCAATAATCTGAAAGAGCTGGCACAACAGGTAGCTCCAGGTGACATTGTCAGCACCTATGGAATCCGTAAAGCAATGGGGATTTCGCTCCCAACTTCAGAAAAAACGGGCAGCTTTGTGGATTTCACAGAGGGTGAGTATAATCACGGCATCAGCAACCACCGGCTGTTATTAAACAGCTTTGCTGTGGGAACCATATCTTCTAAAGTAGCACGTGGAGTTTAGAGACCCATCACAAGATTCACTGACGATTCACACCTGACCCATCGTAAGACCCTCACCCACCCACACCTGAAGCCCTTATAAACAGAAGGACACCGACACTGACATGTCCTAAATTCCGCTGAAGATATTATCTAGCCTGGTAATGAAATGTTTGGAAACCAACCCACAAACCCGGAGAATTAAACTCCCACTCTCATCCTACAACTGAGCTACAGATATTCGCCACTCTTGCAAACTTGAGAATCCGTCCTAGTTTTAGAATATATGTCTTTATTTCAATGGGGGGGGGGCCGTCGGGCTAGAATGAAATTCCGAAGGCTGAGTCTGGTGGCTTGGCTTTTTTTTAGCAATTCCGAAAGTAAGAAATGCATCCTAAAGATCTGGACCCTGAAACCCTCTGCCCATTTGCTGCAAATCTCACTGAACTCAGGACTTCCTTTTAAATAGAAAGTTAGACATATGCAGAAGTAACAATATCCATCAAGAGCGTTAAGACTCCTGGGGGGATTCTGCGCACGTAGCTGACCAATTTTAGCCACGGTGCAGAAATGGTTCTTCCCCACTGTACCTCTTTCTGGGATGTCTGAGACCTCCTAGTCTGTCCAAATTAAGCATTAACCCTGCCCAATCTTGCTCCATTTCTGAATGCAGACAAGGTTACAGACTAAGCAGGGTTGAGCTGCCCGTACTTAGGATGGGCTAACAATAAGTTGACCAGCTTCGCAAACCAAGCAAGTAATATCACCAGTGGCTTTTCGGATATTTTTTTTCCCCCCAGAGATACAAGACTCTCCCAAGCCTGTCATTCTCATTGAAAATGAATGTGAACCGGTTGCTGTATGAAGCCTCCTTATTAGACATTCCCTCTTCGGTGGCAGAGGGGTAAAACTGGCCCTGTTGCGTGCACAAGCTGTTTGTATACTTTTATCTGTTAAATATTTGAATTCCTAATAAAACTATTAAAACCAAGCTGGTCCTATTCTAATTGCAGGTCTAAAAGATAATAATGCTTTAAATAAAATAGAGGCATTGGATTATGGCTTGTGGGAGCCAAGAAGGCGATAGTGTTTTGAAAGGTTTCTTAACATGATCCATAATGCTTTTGTGAGGGTATGAATAAGGACACCAACAGCTAAAGATGATTTTCACATAAATCTTCTTAGGTTATCCAAACCTTGCCAGGCTGTGTAAGGCTGAAAAAGGAACTGGGAAGTATGTATTCCAACAGACCTCAACATGCATGTCATCAGAGGCCAGGATTTCACATCCTTTTACATATAATGCCTTGGTAATATGTGACAAATATATCCAACACACCTTTCTCCAGTTTGAACCCAACAATAATCTGGAGAGGTGAATTGGGCTCAGAGCGACTGGCCCAAAATCACTCAGCTGGCTTCCATGGCTAAGGTGGGACTAGAACTCACTGTCTCCTGGTGATTGGTCCAAAGCCACTCAGCTTTCATGGCTAAGATGGGACTAGAACTCACTGTCTCCTGGTGATTGGCTCAAAGTCACTCAGCCAACTTCCATGGCTAAGGCAGGACTAGAATTCACTGTCTCCTGGTGGTTGGCCCAAAGTCACTCAGCCAGCTTTTGTGTCTAAGCAGGACTTGAACTCATGGTCTCCTGCTTTCTAGCCTTTAAGCATAACCACTAGACCAAATTGGCTTTGTCAGATGATGCAGCAAAAGTGCTACATAGGCTTAGCAAAGCTTCTGCACTTCCAATCATTCCGGGACAGGTTGAAGCATCTAAAAGTCCTTCAAGAGTGCACTCTTGTCATATTTAACCAGATTTTTATAAAAATACTCTTTATGGGGTATTTCCACCTTCTTTTCTCCCCTCTATCTCCCTCCACCACAACCTTATCTATTTCCTAATTCGGGGGAGATATGTCGAAATCAACAGCCACCCTATCCTCTATCTCTAATCTATTGTAACTTGTATAATATTGATAAATTCAAATTTATCCAATTATAGCAGTCAACAATCGCAGCAACATAGTTGTTTCACGAATATAGCAAGTAGTCAGTCTATAGGTAAAGGTAAAGGTTCCCCCGCACATGCGTGCTAGTCGTTTCCAACTCTAGGGGCCAGTGCTCATCTCCATTTCAAATCTGAAGAGCCAACGCTTGTCCGAGGACGTCTCCGTGGTCATGTGGCCGGCATGACTAGACGCCAAAGGCGCACGGAACGCTGTTACCTTCCCACCGGAGTGGTCCCTATTTTTCTACTTGCATTTTTACGTGCTTTCGAACTGCTAGGTTGGCAGAAGCTGGGACGAGTAACAGGCACTCACTCTGTTACGCGGCACTCAGGATTCGACCCGCCTAACTGCTGACCTTCTGATCGACAAGATCAGCATCCTAACTCACTGAGCCACCGCGTCCCTTAGTCAGTCTATATATTTATGTGTGTCTTTTTATCTATATTTATATATCACCTTTATCTTCCTGTCCCATCAAAGTCACTTTCCTTTTTGATTATAAATTTCCAACTCTGGATTTGTAGCTCCTTGTATAGTCCAACCATCCCGAGTAGACCAGCGGAAGGCCTCGACTATTGCAACGGCAGCTTTGAAAAGTTTCGCCTGTTATAGCCAAGTGGCCCGCCTTGTTCTGAACCAGCCCTCTTCTGGCCTTGAGTAAGGCAAACCCCTATTCAGAAAGAAGAGACTGGAGAGCGTCCAAGGCTAAAAGGCATCTGCCAAGATTTAATTACGCAGTTAACAAAAACACTAGAGCTTGTCTTCTCAAGCGGAAAAGTTGCTTTCAGCAACCAGCCCCTCCCCAAACACTCCTTTTATAGAGAGCTCAGGGCGTGGTCTCCCTGTGCCTCCTCCCGAGGAGTCCCACAACCTTTCTTTGTTCCTGCTCGACTGCCTCCTGCGTCGGGCGTCCTTGAACAGGGCCAGCTGTGGGTCATCTTCCTCCGCACTCTCGGGCTCACGCAGCTGAGAAGAGGTCCCCGGCTGAGGGCTCTGCAAAGCCTCCGAACCATCATCAGCCGGTTCGTTTCCCTCCTCCCCCTCGTCTGAGTCATCCGATACATCGGAGCCGACTGTCGGACCCACAGGCTGGCCCTGAGTCACAACACGCCTGTCCTTTCATTCTTAAAGTGGATTCTTTAATTCTGCTGCCTGGGGTAGCCCCACGGTGAGATAGGCAGCAAATAAATTTAACAAATAAATTCCGTCCCTGTCCTCAGAACAGATAGCTCTCGACTTAGCCACCACAACTTAGCCCAAAACGTCTGTTGCTAAGTGACACATTTCATAAATGAGCTTGCTCCCATTTTACGACCTTATTTTTTGCACGGCTGTTAAGCAAATCACTGCAGCTGTTAAGGTAGCAAGAGGATTGTTAAGTGAACCTGGCTTCCCCATTGACTTTGCTTGTCAGATGGTCGCAAAAGGAGATCACGTAACACACACACACACACACACACGGGAGACTGCAACCGTCATAAATGTGAGTGAGTTGCCAAGCATCTGAATTTTGATCATGGGAACGCTACAATGGTTGTAAGTGTGAAAAGTCACTTTTTTCAGTTCTTCTGTAACTTTGAACTGTTGTTCAAACTGTCCACAGACTAAGTGTACTGCAGAGACTAGGGGTCTGATTCTTAAGAATATTTGTATATAAAGTACAGAAGAAATAACATCAAATAAGATGAAATGTTTAATACAGAAAACTTTAAAAGTGGAAGCAGCATAGCTTAGACCAGGTTGCCTGGACAGCAATATAATGCACAATAGAAGATAACAATTCTGCAAATGTTTCTGTCGACATACCTTTGAGAGCAATGGTCAAAGCTAATGATTTCAAATGTTAGTAGAGAATTTCTGAAGAAAAACATTCTAGCTTCTGCCTTTTATTTTAAAAACCAAACTTGTAATAAATGTACAATTAAAAACAAGAAACGAAAAGTAATATTTCACATTAACTTTGCAGTTATTACAAAAAAAAGAAGACAGTTGCCCAACCTTTTTAACACTACCCAGGATTATTTTATCTTAATACTCTTGAATATAATCTACTTTAATCTCCTAAGACTTTCTAAAAGTCCTTTATCTATAGTAAGACCTCACTAGAAGTTTGTTCCCATCATGAAACGTAGGAAATTCATCCTCCACATATTAATTACACAGTAATTATAATGAACACAATAAGGGTGCACACAGGGTTTAGCATAAAAGGATTTGCAGTCAATTGAACTGCGCTGTGAAACTTTTAAAAAATGGAATACGAGCAGCCCTCGTTAATAGACTCACTCTAGAGAATGCTCCGATTTCTTCAAATCTATAAATCTTTATATCGAAAATGTGTTCTAATGGATCTAGCAGAAATAAAATCACAGCAAAATATAGGCAGTCCTTAAGAGCACCAGTCGACAAGTCACTAGTACTTTAGAGATAATCTGAAATAAATGCTGTCCTTTCTTCCTGTGTGTTCTAGATTTGATGCACAAGCAGATCATTCTTTCAGTTGGTTGCCCTAATTTGGCACAATATCAGAGGTGTCAGAACAAAACAACTTTTCGTAGTTGCGTGTCCGATTCCATAGTCCCATCTAACAGAAACTAATTGCTGTGGACTCAGACGGTAATTTTATTTCACGAGTAGCATTCTTGTACTTTAACAACACGTTTTTTTCCCCCAACCGATCCCTGAAATGTATCACGTTTTCGTTATATTTTGTGGTCCGGCTTCCCGCGTAGTCAAAACCTACCTTCAGCTGATGGTAAAGATTAGCAATGCATTAAAACAGCCCATGGATTCTTCAGAAATCCTGAGGCAAAAAGCAGGGTCATACTTTGAAATAAAGAGTAGAGATGAATAATAGAGAGAGACATAGATGAGGCTGGCACAGACACAGCGCAGGTAGTGACCGTTCCAATGACCCTTAAAATGACCCTTTAAAAAGTAAGCAGTCCTCGCACTTTTTCCCTTGCAGCGTCTCCACGGCATCAAGTCTGCAACAAAATCAGCTGAAGCCATTTCCCCTTCCTTTTTTGGTTGCCACCGACTTGGGAGGAGGGAGACGAGAGCTTTATCATAGCCATAACAATATATGGTCCTGTGGGAACCAAGGTCATTGCTAGCTGCATTTTGGTGGGCTGTATCTTTAGTTACAAAGCCCATGCCAGTAGTTAATTGGGGATTGTGATTTATGACATACTACAAGGGTGGGAAATTTCACTTGTAACTTTGTAACCTTGTGGGGGGGGCGTTGTTTGTTTCAGTCTTGGGTTCACTTTTGAACATGTCGATATTATGTAGCCGAATAAGGAAAATTTTTGCCTTGGAGTTCTTTTTACTGGTCTCGTCTATCGGAACCATGACACAGGGTCAAAATTTGGGCACTTGACAACCAGCATGTATCTGTTTGATGGTCTCAGGGTCATCTGATCGGCTTCCAGCAAGCAAAATTAATGCGGTAAGACTGGATTCACTTAAGGACCATATGGTTCCTTTAACAACAATTGACCTGCTTAGCAACCATGCCAAAACAAGGTCATAAAATCAGGGGTGATTCATTTAACAACTGCCTTGCTTAGCAATGCAAAATCTGATCCCAACTGGGTCGTAAGTCGAGGACTGCCTGTAGGGCTACCTGGCCTGCTTCTTGTTCATTTTGGTTGAGAACCTACACAAGATAAAATTCAGCAGTACGATGCGGACAGTTTTACTTACTGTGCAGTGTTTGAACAGGAGCTGCTGGGGACACGGAGACCCCGTCCATAATGCTCTACGTCGCTTAAAATTATGAAGGTGTTTCTGACACCAAGGGGGGGGGAGAAAAAAGGCCCAATGGTTTCTCTATACCGCAACCCATTTGGGAGATTAATCCACTATTCTATTTTAGTATTAGTCGTGCAGTTGCACTAGGAATTGCCCATAATTTATATAAGCAGGGTTTCTACTTTAAGAAAGAGCCTGGATTTTAGACTGAGAATGCAGGGATTTCCACATTACTGTAGGCCACCGAATGGCTGTTGAACTCAAAAAGCATCTTGCAAAGACAAGCATCTTGCAAAGAGCCTTGGTGGAGCAGTGGGCTAATGCCTCCTTAAGTAACACCAGCTGCCTGCAATTAGTGCAGGTTCGAGTCCCACCAGGCTCAAGGTTGACTCAGCCTTCCGTCCTTCCCAGGTAGGTAAAATGAGGACCCAGATTGTTGGGGGCAATTAAGCTGACTTTGTAATAATGCCGCTTGTGGGTGTGTGTGAAAGCCCTAATAAGCAGGCATATACATAGAATGAAGGCTACTGCTAAGCTTGTAAAGCCGCCCTGAGTCTTCGGAGAAGGGCGGGATATAAATGGAATTAAAATAAATTAAAATAAAATAAAATAAAAAATAAACAAGAGAAAAAGGAAGGAAAAGGCTTCTCAAGAGTCCTTCAACCCCCCCCCCCAAAAAACGAGCACATTTAGGACGCAAACCCACAAGTGTCGTTGATACCAAGTCCAAGAAGCGAATTCCAGAAAAGCAGATCTGCATTAGCTGGGGAAGTCCTCCCTTAGGCTGTTCCTTCCAGAACAGAAATGAGGTAAGTAGCGATGAAAACAAGGCAGGTCTAATTCATTTTGTGATGGTAGAGAAGGACTGCAAGGAAGATATGCTTGAGTCTTGAAACATTAGTCGAAGAGAAACATGGAAGCGCAGTTTTGGGGGGACCTGCAGCAGCTCTGAGGGTGGCTCTAATGGACAATGAGAGGAGGGACCACAATTTAATGGCAGAGCAGATGGTTGTTCCACCTAAAAAAAGGCCTTCGAGATGCAGGTTCCAATCCGGTCTATTGTCCTCTGATTTTTTGCTCAAGGCAGTGCTATCGCAATCCTCCAATGTATCCTCATGAAAGACCAAGGATGAAGCATGAGGGCAGGGCATCTTGAACCAAGCAATCCGCTCGGTTGCCAGTCCACAGAAAATTCTGGGTCCCCTGTGGCAGGAATTAAAAATAATAGTAATAATAATGGTCTCCAGTAGACTTGACTTGTAAACATCTTTCAAGGACCTCTTGCGTTCCTTCTCTTGAGATGCAAAAACGCCAGCACAGAGAGTCATTCGGCATAAAACCCCTTTACAGAAGACGACAGAATTGAACCGTTGCTAAAAAATAAAATAAAAACAAAAGTCCAACCAGAAATTTCAAACATAATTTCTCCGCGTCTTCTCTTTCGGGTCAAAAAACTTGGGATTTGGCTGTATCAGTGCAGACAAAGTATGTGATTAATTCTCCCTTTCCTTTCACGTTAATCAGTCCTCGGCATTCACAAGCATACCCCAGGCTCTTCAGTATTTTGCACGTCTCTTCGGTAACCTGTGTACGAGACAGAAGTTGAAATATTCATCTTCAATGAATATTTGATTGATTTTGGACCCTGCTTTTTTTTTTTGCTGGCACTTCCAGGAGAACTTATAACATCGGTAAGTTTATCTGCACAGTCAAAGCTAAATATGGATCATAGAAACAAATCCCATCAGGTGTTGCGATGCCCCCCCCCCCCTTATTTTCCAGTAGTTAAGAGCTACATGGCTTGGCTGAACTAATCTCCATGTTCAACATATAGTTATTTTTTGACGTTTTCTTCTATCAAAACCCAAAATTTCTCTTCTTCCTTTACCTGGATTTTCCCAAGTTCTCCAGTAGTTTCCATTCTGCTGGCAACATTGACTGTGTTTCCCCAAATATCATATTGGGGTTTTCGGGCACCGATCACACCAGCTACTACCGGTCCGTGATTGATGCCTGATAAACAGGATGGGGAAGGAGAAAATAAATGTATCACATAAAGTGTACACAGGTTGTATGCAAACTTGGGAGAAAACCATGGGTGTAACTGTCAACGCTGCTAACATCGGATGTTTTTGCATTGACAACAGATGGAAATGTAGCCATCTTTTACCTTTTGCTTTTAGAGTTGGATGATGCTGGGGAAGGGGGATGTGAATGAGAGTTCAGCTAGACATAACAACACTAAATCTAGCGTGAGAAAGAAGGTTATTGTAACCAGAGCTGATAAGGAATTGGTGGGCTCGAGAACTGGAGAGCTTGTAGCTAATTGGGGGATGTGATTTATGACTGTTAATTGGAGGAGGGAATTGTGCTTTCGATACTAGGTGCTCAGGGGAGGGGAACTCAGATTTTGGTGTCATTTATGCAGTGCCAATATGCTACTCAAAATAAAGATTCTTTAAGGTAAAACAATGCCTCGAAGTTCTTTTGAAGAGTTTCATCTGTTGGAACTATGACAGTAACCTTATATATAAAACCTTATATATAAAAAAACAGCATACCACTCTTTTGATCTGGGAGATCACCTCGTCCCAAACTTACCAACACGGAGACGGAAATTGTTGAACGAATGGCGGTTGATGCCATCTAGCTTGGTCATCAAGGCTATGGCAAACTCCACCATGATGCCAATTTGAGCACACTGTTTTTCTTGATCCTAAAGAGATGGTGGGAAGCGAGACGTCATTAGCAAAACATGATGGTGGTCAACAGCCAGAATTCCTCAAATAGACAACAGCCAAGGCGTACTAATATAAACAAACAGAGGCACAGTTGTGCTAACCATATGATCAAATCACAGCGTGCTTTACAAAGTGTCAGTCTGAACTTGGTTACATTCCAAAAACAAAGGCAGCAACTTTTATATAAGAAATCCAAACAGCCTGGAAGTTGTATTGATGTTCTACTAAAATATGAGTTGTAAAATGTAATGACATCTTTGAAAAAGCAGCGATGTAACAGAAGGTGAGTGGTAGATTCAGTGATCCCTTCACTTCAGGGCAAAAATCTTAGTGCCTACAGGATCGATGCATTGCTTAAACACTGCCACTGTCTTGTCCTTTATCAAAAATGTATCTTATGAAAACCAACTATTATAGCTGGCAGAAGCAGTTAAAAGGATAATGTTATAAATGTGTTGGACATTTTGGAATATTTGGAGCAACCCAATGAAAAACAAGCTGTAGAGGTAGAAAAGATCTTTGCTAATTTGAACCACACTTTCTTGTTTAAGGTTTTGGAAGGTACAAATTTTGGAGAGACCTTCATAAAGTGGATAAGATCCATCTACACTGGATGGATCTACACCAGGAGTAGGCAAGCTTGGCTCTTTTATGACTCGTGGACTTCAACTCCCAGAATTCCTGAGCCAGCATGGCTCAGCTTGGAAACCTCTCCCTTTCCCCTCAGCATGGCTGGCACAGGAATTCTGGGAGTTGAAGTCCACAAGTCATAAAAGAGCCATAGTTCCCCATGCTGGCTCAGGAATTCTGGGAGTTGAATTCATAAAAGAGCCAAGGTTGCCTACCCCTGATCTACACTTTGAAACACAAATAATTGTTAATGGAGATCTAACAAAACCCTGTGAGGCACACAAAAAAGGACAAAGACGTCGATGCCCATTATCCCCTCTCTGGTTTAGTTCTGGAACTACTGAATTCACTTATAGGACGAGATGAGAACGCTGTGGGGTTAAAAATGAAAAAAAAAAACACCTTAAAAGTGAAGGGCTTTTGATGACTTAGTGTTGGTTCTGTAAGATTCCTTAAAGCAAGCTGAAATAATAGGGAACTAGAAAGAATGTGGTCCATTAGCAGATTTTAAGAATAATAAAACAGAAGACGGAAGTTGTTAACAGAAATATGAGACTAGAAGATTATTCAGAACTGATGAGTAAAATGGGCTTTTAAGACTGAGAAGAAGGTAAAATGTTTGGGTATGATTAGGACAAATATGAACTGTAAGTTACTTCAAGATTATGATACGAAGTGAACTTGAAGATGTATGGACTTCAGCTCAAAGAATTCTGGGAAATGAAGTCTAGCCATCTTCAGATTGAAACACTGTTCTGAGGAATTAACCCTTCAAAAGGAGACCTACCACATTATTCTCTTGACCAGGGACCACACACAGTCCAGATGCTGCCATGTACGTGCTCCCAATAGTTTTGATTTTTTCAACCCCACTAAATTTAGGCTTTAGCAGCAGCTGTTGAGGAAAAAAATGTATAGCATTTAGGAGTTGTCCATTCTCTCTCTTTATAGTTGTACGAAAGGCCAGGTTTTCTGGAAAAAAGAGCCAACTCAAGTTGAGCTTCTGCAGATACAGAATTCAGTCTAATATTTTCAATTTTTTGCAGATATCTTAAGGATAGAATGCATGTGATTAATCTGCATGACTTGAGGTTTGGTGTAATGCTTTCAACTCTCAAAATGCCGATAGACAAGCCACGCTCTTTAATTTGTCACTTTTCTATTACTGAAGGCTACCAAGTCAACACGAACTGTTATCCTGCTAACATAATAAAATTAAAATGCTGTACAATATTTTGGCTTAATATAGGAAGTCTTCAGTTATTTTTGATCATAAATTTTAGCCCAATATTGTAATAGCTTTCGAAGGTCAGAAGAATCAGCTCCCATGTTCTTCCAATCTGAAGATGCAAAGAATGGAACCTGAAGCCATTCTGTGGTACAAATATTATGTGGTACAAATGAGTTATGTTCTTTCCCTACCAGTCTTCCCAACTGATTCCTTGGAACCAGGTCAAAAAATAATAATAAACCCTGTCAATCAAACTTGACTCCTAGTGATCTCATTGACACAACCCTTTATTTTTTCTTGGCAACAGTTCTTTCTGCCAGATTGTTGTTCAGTTTCCCAGTCAAGTCTACAACTCTGGTATTTCCCTAGCAGTGTCCTATTTGGTTACAGGTAGTTCTCAACTCACAGCCATTTGTTTAATGACACTCACAAGTGACAAGGGCACTGAAAAAAGAGGCTTATGACCCTTTTTTCACACCACTGTAGCATTCCCACTATTGTATGGTCAAAATTCTGATGCTTGGGAACCGACTCATATTTAGGACGGTTGCAGTGTCCTGGGGTCATGTGATCACTTTTTTGTGACCTTCTGACAAGCAAAGTAAATGGGGAAACCAGATTCACTTAACAACTTATCAAATGCGGTGGTTCACTTAACAACTGTGGCAAGAAAGGTCGTAAAATGGATCAAAACTCACTTAACAAGTGTCTTGCTTAGCAACAGAAAAGTCGGGCTCAGGTGTGGTTATAAGTCAAGGACTATCTGTACTAACCAGGCTTGATCCTTCTAGGTTTTCCAGTTCAGACAAGGTTAGTAGTCCCAAGCCGAGACACACCCATCATCCACCAACTTTCAAAACCTCATGTTGGAGTTGGATGTACCTTTCGTTAACATCTGTTTCAGATTGTTGTCTATTAAGACTAAAGCATGGCTAAATCACATAGGTGAACAAGCCCTGCTAAATATTTGAGGAGAAGGTTCATCCGAGTTCTCAAGTAGCAAATCTACATATGCAGAGCAAGCGTTTCTCAACGTTGGCAACTGGGAAGGCATGTGGACTCCAAGAATTCCCCAGCCAGCACGTTGAAGTCCACATCTTCAAGCTGCCAAGGTTGAGGAACAGTGAACCCAAAGTCAACAAGGAGATACCTCATCAAAATCAGCAATGATCTCATTCAGGAGACGAAGACATTCCAGTCCTTCCTTGTTGACGTCGCACTCCGTATAAAATACCTTGAAGTCGGGGACTGAGGCAAACATGACACACACACAGTCGTAAGATTGATGATACCAGTCCTGGGGGACATGTAACAATAGGTTCATGAACAATCACTTTCAACGTAATGCTCTACTCCCACCCACCTCTCTCCACCCACCTCTTTTAACCAAGGCAACAATGACACACAAAGTTCCTCTCCAGTAAGTCCACCAAAATTGCACAAGTCAAAAATTAGGTGCTATACAAAGGAACCTGCCACGCCGACTTGCATTAAGGGGTGCTACTCTTTTTTTTGTGTCAGCCAGCACACCCATATTTCTTCCAATGTTTCATTCATTTGCCATTTGTGTATGTGTGTATGTGTGTGTGTGATGCCTCGTCACCCCTAAATATCTATAGTGCACAACAAGCCCTTAAGAAGTAACTGTCTAAGATTAATATCATTGTTACTAAACTTGGAGTTGTCCCAAAGGAGCTTTTTCAAGAGGCAACTGGACTTTCTTGATTGTCTTTGAAGATGTTTTGCTTCTCATCCAAGAAGCTGCTTCAGCTCTGACCAGAGGGTGGGGAATGGGAGGATTTATAGTCCTTGCAGACAGCTGGTCATTTGCCTTCTTTTAGAGACTCATTAAGGCCACTTGGAGGGTCACCTGAGTGGTGCAAATGGGTGTGGAGCCTTCTTGAAACTGCTAAAAGGACTCTGTTGTCGAAACATCTATCTAGATGATGTTGTATCCCTCCCCCTCTGTTGAGAGAGGGCTGTTCTCTTTTGACCAAGATGGCCTCTTTGTACCCCTCTTTCAAACCAGAAGTCCTCTCTGCCCAAAATGTGGACTTTGCTGTCTTCGAAAGAGTGGCCTTTGTCTTTTAAAAGCAGATGGACTGCTGAATCTTGTCCTGATGGGTTTGTTCTCCTATGTTGTGCCGTGCGTTTGTGAAGTGGTTGGTTTTGTTTCCCCAATGTACAGATATGCACATATCTCAGTGCATTGTACTGCATATACCGGGTTGCTGAGTTTGTGTCTGGGTGTTTTATCCCTGGAGTGGACAAACCTCTGCCTTAGTGTATTCTTGGGTTTAAAGAGTGCACACATGCTCTGTTGGCTGAAGATCCTCCTGAGTTTTTCAGATATTCAGATATTGGAGTTCTACCGTATTATGATGATAAATTTTATTTATGTAGCATCTCCCTCAAAAGAGCCCTCCATGGCTTAGGAGCCATAGTTGTGGATGAGGTGACATTCCAATAACCTTACAGTGATTTACATAGTTTTGGCTTAGCTTGCGGTGTGAATCCAGGTCCTGTGGCTTGTGAATCATGGCTTACGACTTACTGTTATACCTAAACAAAGTCAAGGTGACTTAATCAAGGAGCCAGGCTTAATATGTTGTATGAACCAGTCACTGAGAATGGGTTTTCTACCAGTACCTAGGATTCTTTCTTTTTTAATTTGAGGGCAATGTCAGTGAATGACCTCTTCAAGTGCTACCAGCACCTTCAACCAAGTATCTGCTATGTAACATCACAGTGAACTTTTCCATACCTCATTTAATTTGTCCCCAATAAAATGGGCTGCCACATGAGCTGGGAGGACATTTTCAAGCAGTAGCCTGTTTACATTCTCCATGGTTTCAAATGACTCATGTTCCTTTTTGAATTTGTTTTTCTGTAGGCAATCCAGTCGACAATAATAGTCTATCTGCAAACAAACAAGGAGTCAGGAATTAGTTCCCAAAACTATCAGCAACAAAGTTTATTTCATACTGATGTTGCAAAGATTAGAAAACAATTGATTTATGGCAACAATTGATTTATACAATGACTAATCCAACCGACTTTGCATGTTTCAGTAATTCCTATAAATTTTACTTTTAAATAGACATGCATAGGATCTGTCTGTCTGTCTGTCTGTCCGTCCGCCCGCCCGCCCGCCCGCCTGTCTGTCTGTCTGTCTATCATCTATCTATCTATCTATCTATCTATCTATCTATCTATCTATCTATCTATCTATCTAATCTATCTCTATCTATCTATCTATCTATCTATCTATCTATCTATCTATCTATCTATCTATCTATCTATCCCTATATCTATATCTAATTTACAGAGGCACCCATCTCATGAGCAAGTGACTCTGGACAACAAACAACAAAACTAAAACAATAAATTGTGCTTCTAAAGTGGGCAAGGCATTGTATTTTCTTAACAACAGCACAAAGTGGTCCGTTTCCACTTTTTGGCACTTAAGCTTATCCACCTAAATCACTGTTCATTCGTTTTTCTGAATTGTAATGGCTATAGATGGATAATTTGCCTTATTATATTTTAATATAAAAGGCCCAAATTTGTACAGACACGTATCTTCCATATGGGGATTTATGCTCAGATCCGTGCAATCATAGCCACTTCACAGGCATAGAGCTCAAACAAGTAAAATTATTAACAAGAATAATATCAATGATTGCTAAGTCATTATGGACAGCCCAGAGCAATGCCTTGGGATAAACAATTAAAGGCAGTTTAAAATAGAAATGTGCTTTTCGGGGGGAAATTAGACTATGATGAATGCTTTATTTGTGTACCGAAGGGCTGGGATTTGTTCTTTTGGTTTTGTGTGCATCGCTACACGGGGATAATACGTTTCCACTATTAGGAAGCAGATGTACCCAATGCACTGGTTGAAACTCCATCAGAAAATGAAGTTCTGGTGAAAAAGGAATCTGTTTGATTAATTTCTTCCACCGTAACACCCCCATGGTTCAAAAACTTTGCTCTTGTCCTCTTCCAATGTAATTTTTGAGCTTTAAAGTTGTGCGTTAAGAAAATAATGAGAAAAGTCAGCTGTGACATCACCATCCAGCTTTATGTTTGTCCAACAATGACTTTCAATGACCTGCTCCTACATAGTTTCATAGTTCAGTTTTTATTGTATATGTTGTCATTTGATACATTTGTTCTGTGAACAAACAATGATGACAATGACAGATGTAAAGATTAATAATAATAACAATAATGATGATGATGATGACTGATAGAAAGACACTTCTGGGTGTTGGGGTCAACTGTCCCAATTACTGGGCTGAAAATGGAGTACACACAGACATAAGCCATACACGAATCCATACCTGCTTGGACAACAGAACCAGAGTTATATAAAAGAGTGCCAGGTACAAATTGATCATCACTATGGGATTTTTTATAAAAAGCCTGAAGTAGAAAATAAAAGAACAAATTAGAACAATTCCATGAAACACACATGTTTATGATTGAAAAAGTTCAAAAGTTTGAACTACAGAATGCATAAGAAAGAAAACTTGCACTAATATTTGTTAAAAGTATCTTCCTCAAGAGAAACAGTGAAGTGGCTTTCAGGAAGGAAGGAAGATAGGGAGGGAGGGAGGGAAGAAGGAAGGAAGGAAGGAAGGAAGGAAGGAAGGAAGGAAGGAAGATAGGGAGGGAGGGAGGAAGGAAGGAAGGAAGGAAGGAAGGAAGGAAGGAAGATAGGGAGGGAGGGAGGGAAGAAGGAAGGAAGGAAGGAAGGAAGGAAGGAAGGAAGGAAGGAAGGAAGGAAGGAAGGAAGGAAGGAAGGAAGGAAGGAAGATAGGGAGGGAGGGAGGAAGGAAGAAAGGAAGGAAGGAAGGAAAGGAGAGAGAAAAGGAAGGAAAGAAGGAAAGGAGAGAGAAGAAAGGGAGGAAGGGAAGGAAGGAGAGAGAAAAGGGAGGAAGGAAAGAAGGAAAGGAGAGAGAAGAAAGGGAGGGAGGGAAGGAAGGAAGGAAGATAAGGAAGGGAGGGAGGGAGGAAGGGAAGGAGAGAGAAGGAAGGAAGGAAAGAAGGGAGGAAGGGAGGAAGGAAGGAAGGAGAGACAAAAGCATGTGTGTATGAGAGGAAGGGAGGGAGGGAGGAAGGAAGGAAGAAAAAAGGAAGGAAGGAAGGAAGGAAGGAAGGAAGGGAAAATGTGAGCTCATTTCGAACTTGTTAGAACGTTCGTTTCACTGCTCAAAATAAAGCATGTAAATAGAAGAAAGGCAAATGCTATTTATAGCAGTGACATCAAAGAAACAACCCAATTGCCCCGTATGGCATTTTGTAGCACCCACTCCAAACTATAGGCACCAATATTTTCAATGGCAAATGGTGTCTTAAAATAGTCTGCAGAGACCTGAGTAACTTTCATCTCTTC
The DNA here is from genome assembly GCF_947247035.1 of Vipera ursinii. NCBI lineage: Eukaryota > Metazoa > Chordata > Lepidosauria > Squamata > Viperidae > Vipera > Vipera ursinii. The sequence goes on along the minus strand of NC_139520.1, from coordinate 17,890,645 downwards.
CACTATTACTTCGCTATCGTTTTCATCCCACTCCACCCCACCATCTGCCCTGGCAAAGTTACTCTTGAGATACAAGCTCTTTCCTACCTCTGTGCACAGTCTGGCTCACAGGTGACATACGGACTGCGGTTAAATATGACGAAATACCCCACGATGGCTCCCGAGAGCAGCATGAGCTTGAGTTCAAAACTCATTCGGAGGAACACGGAACACGCCATGAAGCTCAGGAGGCAGCAGTAGGCATAATACTGGTAGAAAAGAAGGATTAAAGCGAGAGTTAGCAAATGTTTTCATGTCAAGAGTACTAGCAGAGGTTCTCTTGTCCAAGCAGGTTACCCAGGGCTGGGCCCAAATCTGTACTTTTAAAATATTACATCCCTCTTCACTCACCGGGTAGATCATACTAGGTGATCCATCTTCAATACCTGAATGGTTTCCTGGCAGCTGTTTTTTTGGGGGGGGGATGGGGGGGAAAGAGGGGAAAAACATAAATAATGATTGAGGTGATACAACGGGCTTCACACAAGAAAAATCGTGAGGAGACAACTTAACAAAAATATATAAGAGGGCTGACAAAAAAAACCTATAGGCAATCCCTGACTTAATGACCATGGTTGACCACAAAATGTCCATTTCTAAGCAACCTTTAAGTGAGTTGTGCCTCATTTCCTGCCCATCGTCATTAAGCAATTCACTGCATTTGGTAAGGGTATCGTGTGGACATGTTTTCATGTCAGACTACTAGCAGAGGGCTTATTATTACTATTGTTTTAAAATATTGTGCGAGTCAAAATATAAACCTTGGCAACTAAGATCTGTGGACTTCAACTCCCAGAATTCCTGCTTGTCGGAAGCTGGGTGGGAAAGTTACAAATGGTGATCACTCGAACCCAGGACAATGCAACTGTAATAAATACATGCCAGTTTCCAAGGGCCCAAATTTTGATCATGTGACCAGGGGGACGCTGCAACGGTTGTAAATGCGAAAAAAATGAGTCCCTTTTTTCCATGCTGAGCTAGTAACTTCAATCTGTCACTAAGTGAATGGTTATAATTCGAGGACTGCCTGTATAGATGACACACCCACACCCACAAAAAGTTATGCATGGGATTAATGTTTCAAAATAAACATTTCCAATGGATTCAAACTCATTTTAATCATTCGCATTCTGATTTTTTAACTTGGCTTTTAGCCAAGAGCATCAACAGAATATAAATGCGACACAATCAAGGTTGGATCCAAATAGTACAAGGTTCATTTGCAAATCTCCATCCTGAGATAAGCTCTTGTTTAAAAAAAGGCAATTTGTGAGCAACAGCCAACAAATCTATTCTACAGAAAGGAGATGGAAAAGCTAGATAAAGTCAGTGCAGCCTATAATCACAACATTATAGAGTATTTTCACAAGAACCTGTTGAATAGCTTACACCTGCTATTAAGCCCAAGCAATTATTCCAGCCAATAAAATCAGATTTTTACTCACTGGGTTGGAATTTGGCGAGGTTTGATGTCCATCAGGCTGGCTCACTAGCTAATGAAGACATTAAAAGGTGGTTAGGGAATGTTCTGGCGGCAGTTCAAAACACATACATTTATTACCAAAACAGTAAAGGTTTTCAAAAGGAAAAGAAGGGTGATTGAAGTTTTTTTTTTAATCCCATTTATATCCCGCCCTTCTCCGAAGACTCAGAGCAGCTTACAATCTAAAGCACAAATCAATGTGCTTAGCAATAGCCTTCATTCTATGTATATGCCTACTTATTAGGGCTTTTGCCCCCCCCCCAAGCGGCATTATTACAAAGTCAGCTTATTGCCCCCAACAATCTGGGTCCTCATTTTACCTACCTCGGAAGGATGGAAGGCTGAGTCAACCTTGAGCCTGGTGGGACTCGAACCTGCACTAATTGCAGGCAGCTGGTGTTACTTAAGGAGGCATTAGCCCACTGCTCCACCAAGGCTCAGAAGGGTGAACTGAAGAGGCTTCTTGGATGAGAAGCGAAAAGTTTTCAAAGAAAAAAAAATAAGTTAGTGCCCTCCTAACCATACCCAAGCACTCCAAATTTGTTGGCAATGTCCATTTTGCTCTCAGAGTTCCTGGTGACCTAAGTGGAATTTTCCTCCAATGGGATTTTCCCATGTATTTTACCAGGAAACATAGATAGGGCAGGCTAGAAAAGTCTGTGCCCTCCTAACCATACCCAAGCACTCCGAATTTGTTGGCAATGTCCATTTTCCTCTCAGAGTTCCTGGTGACCTAACCCTAACCCTAAGTGGAATTTTACTCCATTGGGATTTTCCCTTGTATTTTCCCACGAAAGATAGATTGGGCAGCCTAGAAAAGTCAATGTCCTCCTAATCATACCCAAGCACTCCAAATTTGTTGGCAATGTCCATTTTACTCTCCGAGCTCATGGTGATGTAACCCTAAGGCCTTCCCATCATCCATGATTGCAGATGGGGGCAAGCAGGGCCACTGTGTGCTTTCCCATGAACATTCAACAGATGGCATTACCAGGTTGAAAACAGCAAGGATCAACAGCGAGCTGAGGGCAAGGATGGCCAGAGGAAGCCTGAGGGATGGCACCGTCTCTACTTTCTCAGAAAGCAGGCAGAAGTAGCGTGTCAGCGGCCATTGCTTTGCGCAGCATTTCTGCCAACAAAGAAGAAAGGTTTCAAGTTGGCAAATCCACCACCGGTAGCACAGATGTTACATCACACCCTCCACATATTTGCAGTTCTGAGGATAATTAGGACCAGAAATGTGCTTTTTAAAAAAGGCAACAGCAATTTGATTAGACTGCTGAAAGAGCCAGGAATAATTTCCACAGCTTTGTTTGGACACCTCTGAAGCCTCCTCTACAATCTGATGAGCTTCCGTTCAACTCCTACAATCCAGTACTCCGGGTAGTTCTTGACTCACGACCATAATCCAGCCCAACATTTCTGTCATTAAGTGAGACGGCTAAGTGAGTTTTGCTCCACTTCACGACCATTTTTGCCACAGTTGTTTTGAGTGGATCACAGCAGTTGTTTAAGAGAGTAACACAGTTGTGAATCTGGCTTCCCCACTGACTTTGCTCGTCACATGACCCCAGGACACGGCAACTGTCAAAAACATGAGTCAGCTGCCAAGTGTCTGAATTTTGATCATGTGACTGTTGGGATGCCACAATGTTTGCGTGAAAAATGGTCGTATAAGTAATTTTTTTTTCAGTGCCATTGTGCCAACTCTGAACAGCTAGTAAATGAACTGTTGTAAACTGAGAATTACTTGTGTTTCTTATTTTTTTTCTTCCTTCTCCCTCCCCTTCTTTCTTCCTTTTGTGAGGTCCTTCTAGATACCAAGTCAGAGACGCTTATTTTATGCAGCCTGTCTGGGATCGAAATCAGGCTAAAAGTGACATTTGAGAGCCCACCCCTTATAGCCACATGGCAGATAAAAATGACATGAATTCTAACTCTAGATTCAGCCTAGGGCCTATCACACATGGGCTAGCAGCAATATAAATTAACATTTCAGCTAGATTAGTAAAAGGAGGAGGAAGGAAAGAATAAGCAAAAGCAGATTAAGAATTTGGAAATTCTAAATTCTCCAGAAAGGTCTGAATCTCTTCTGCTACAAAACTAGAGTCTAGAACGAGACTACAACGTTTTTTGGATTTGCACAAATGGGAGCAATGCATCATTCCACTTGCAGATCTGAAAAATCTGAGCCGACCTTTTAATAAAATGCATCTTTTAAAAGACCTTTTGCAATCTAGAGCAGTGTTTCTCAGCCTCAGCAACTTGTAAGTTATCATGCTGCCAGGGGAATTCTGGGAGTTGAAGTCCACGTATCTTAAAGTTGGTAAGGTGGAGAAACACTCGTCTAGAGATCTCTGGTTTCCCTTCTTTTTTCCTTTTATACTTACCCAACAGTCATCCGCAAAGCAGACACACAAAATCAGCCCCATGATGACTGCTACGACCCCAAATGAGATTCCTAATGTTTGTGACCTGAAAAGGGATAATGAGGATTTATTTATTCAGCCTATGGCATATCACACATGGACTAGCAATATAAATTAACATTTCAGCTCCATTAGTAAAAAGAAGGAGGAAGGAAAGAGCAGATTAGGAATTCAGAAACTGTAAATTCTCCAGAAAGGTCTGAATCTCCTCTACCAAAACCGGACCCTGAAGATCTGGAGTTTGTTATTCAATTTTAATTAGGATCACGATCACCCATCCCGAGCACTTTTCTTTTCCTAACTGGCTTTTCGCTATGCAGGAAATATTTGATAAAATCACAGCTTTGGAGCAAAAAACAGATATGTAGAAAATTCCCTTTGCCTCATGCTTTTTTTTTTTTTTTTTGCAGATAAATCCTCCTTGAGTTGACGGAGGCTAGTAGATCAGGAGAGGTTCTCGCCTCCATATCCTCTTTTATCTATTTTGTAGTTCATGTTAATGTGTGACTTTCGGTGCCTAATCTTTTAACGTTCTTAACCTTTTAATGGTTTAATAAAATTGTTCATGGCATTGTAAAGTTGCCCAGAGTCGCTAGATAATGAGATGGGTGGCATGTGAATTTAATGAAATCAATAAAATAAAATCTCTTGGCACTTAGACAATAAAGGTGCATGGAAAACCAGCACCTTAAGAAGAAAAATTTAGCCTGGGTTGCTATTTTATTTCCTCCTTACTCCATTCCTTACTACTCTGCTCTGTGAGGGGGGGGGAATCTGCAATTTTGCAGAAAAACCTCTGAACATGCAAAGACAATAGAGTTATGCAATAACAGAATAACAGAATTGGGAGGGACCTTGGAGGTCTTCTAGTCCAACCCCCCGTTCAAGCAGGAGACCCCATAAGCTTTCAGAGAAAATGGCTCTCCAATCTCTTCTTCAAATGTAGCTTTGTAGGAAAGAAAGTACTGGCCAATGTCACTGATTTAATGGGATGTGTAGACAATCCTTGGGGTTCAGAAAAGACACAAAGTGGATTGATTGCATAATAAAAATAAAGACAACACTTACTGTGATATAATGCATATCTGTACTGTAAACATGCACAGCAAAACAATGCCAGCGCACACAAAATAACCTCTCAATTTGCGAATAGGAGTTGTACGATACTGGGGGAAAAAGAAAAAGATAGAGAAAAGGCTTCGATATATTCACAAAAGACCATCTTTTGGGGTGGCTTTGTCATGGAGAACAAAAAACCAATTATGAACAGAATGAAACCTGGCACACAACCTCTTTGCTACATAACATGTAGAACTGCAGGAAATCCTCTTTTTGCAACCAGGCATTTAGTGACTCTTTGAAGCTTACAATGGCACTGAAAAAAGTGACTTATGATTGGTCCTCATACTTATGACCGTTGCAGCATTCCCATGGCAACCGATATGTATTTACGATGGTTGCAGCATGCCGGGGTCAGGCTGATCACCATTTGCAATCTTCCCAGTCAGCTTCTGATAAGCTGGGTTCGTTTAACAACCATGCGGTTCGCTTAACAACTGCAGTGACCTGCTTAACCGCCATGGGGAAAAAAGGTGATAAAATCATGTATGATTCATTTAACAACGGCCTTGCTTAGCAACAGAAATTCTGGTCCCAGTTGTGGCGTGTAAGTGAAGGATTAACAGAATAACAGAGTTGGAAGGGACCTTGGAGGTCTTCTAGTCCAGCCCTCTGCTCAGGCAGGAAGCCCTATACCATCTCAGACAACCTCTTCTTAAAAGCCTCCAGTGATGGAGCACCCACAACTTCCGGAGGCAGGTTGTTCTACTGGTTAACTGTTCTCACTGTCAGGAAATTTCTCCTTAGTTCTAGGTTGCTTCTCTCCTTGACTAGTTTCCATCCATAGTTTCTTGTTCTACCTTCAGGTGCCTTGGAGAAGAGGTTGACCTTCCCTCTTCTTTGTGGAAGTCCTTAGATATCACCTCTTTACAACCCTACCAACTTACCTTCAAAAAAGGTAAGTAATATTCAAAGGAAAACTGAAAGTATCCTTCTCTAGGACACTGGTTGAAGCTAAATGAATGGAAGGTTTTGTCTCAGCCTAAAATTCTGGAAAACAGGAAACCATAAGATGGCATTTTGATTTGTTAAGGTGAGCTTCCTTTTCAAATGGTAAGCCCAAAGGACAATCGTTTTTGAGCTCTGAAAGATTTTTACCAAACATTCCTCCAATGTCTTAAGGTAAAGGTAAAGGCTCCCCCGCACATGCGTGGTAGTCGTTTCCGACTCTAGGGGCCGGTGCTCATCTCCGTTTCAAAGCCGAAGAGCCAGCGCTTGTCCGAGGACGTCTCCGTGGTCATGTGGCCGGCATGACTAGACGCCAAAGGCGCACGGAATGCTGTTACCTTCCCACCGTAGTGGTCCCTATTTTCCTACTTGCATTTTTTACGTGCTTTCGAACTGCTAGGTTAGCAGAAGCTGGGACGGGTAACAGGCGCTCACTCTGTTACACGGCACTCGGGATTCGACCCGCCAAACTGCCGACCTTCTGATGTCTTACAAACCTCTTTTTCCAGTCCTGTTTCGACAAAGCACAGCAAAAAGCCACACAGTCCACGGAAATCATCTTTTTTACCGCACCAGGGTCTGCACGAAGGAAAAGAAAACAGAAACTGTTATGCACCAAGTGTGAAATTCTAATTATTTTAAGTAAAGGATTCGTCCGTCAAAGAATCAGGCTATTAAAAAGACACGCAAGTATTTTGGAATTTAGACAAATCAAGGGAAACACAACACAGAGCAATAAAAAGGAGGACGGATATAAAACTTCCTACATTGTGTTTCACAACCTTCAGTCAAAACTGGATAAAAGGTGGAATATTGTTCTAAATGATTCAGCAGTTCTGAATGAAGGCTTCACTGGTTCCTGCATTGCAGAACCAAAATGTGTTCCTTAGAATTATCTACTCTCGTTGGTGTCTTTCTACTTGCTGCATTGTCTCTGAAATTAAGACTTAATTTTGCTTTAAGTGCTTTTAAAAGCCTGTAACACTAAACTTTCTCATTAGCATCTAGCACAGAGAGAATTTTAGATGCAAAGTGGAAGCCAATTTAGAATTCCAGAAATGAACTGCAATATTAAAAAGTAACTGGCTGCCTTTAAACCCAGTCTTGGCCACATCATCCTGTCATACAGCATCACGGTCTGGTTTGGAAGCATCCCTGCTTCAGACAGGAAGGCAGTGCAGAGAGTGGTGAGGATGGCAGAAAAGACCATTGGCAGTTCCCTCCCTTCCATCCAGGATGTGGCACATAAACGTTGCTTGAGCACGGTCTGCAAGATTGTCTGGGACACGATACACCCTCTTCACGACCTGTTTTCCTTGCTACCTTCTGGGAGGAGGGGGCTTCGTGGTATCCAAAGCAGAACATCCAGCCACAGCTTTGTTCCATACAGTATTAACCTTGTGAACTCTAAAGCTTCCTCCTTCCATCGTCTATTCAAGATGAACAGTGATTAATAGTTATATGTTACTTATATGTAAGGGTGTATATAAGGTAAACGTAAAGGTAAAGGTTCCCCCGCACATGCGTGCTAGTCGTTTCCGACTCTAGGGGCCGGTGCTCATCTCTGTTTCAAAGCCGAAGAGCCAGCGCTTGTCCAAGGATGTCTCCGTGGTCATGTGGCCGGCATAACTAGACGCCAAAGCGCACGGAACGCTGTTACCTTCCCACCGTAGTGGTCCCTATTTTTCTACTTGCATTTTTACGTGCTTTCGAACTGCTAGGTTGGCAGAAGCTGGGACGAGTAACAGGCGCTCACTCTGTTACGCGGCACTCGGGATTCGACCCGCCAAACTGCCGACCTTCTGATCGACAAGCTCAGCGTCCTAACCCACTGAGCCACCGCGTCCCTTATGTTGTATATAGTATGTTTTAAAGGTGTGTTGTTTATGTGTACACTTTGAAAGCAAGCAATTAAATTTCATTTTTAATGTGTTACGTTGTGCCCGCAGGAAAAAATTACAATAAAGGCTATCTAATCTGATCTAATCATGTTTTTTTTTTGCAGCGATGAATCCAAAACAACAAAGGCAGTCCCCAACTTACAACACATTTATATTGTGACTGTTATACTGCCACTGAAAAAAAAAAGGACCTGCAATCAGTGCTCGCACTGGTGACATGATCAAAATTCGGGCGCATGACCAGCCAGCATGTATTTAGGAGGGTTGATGCATCTGTGAGTCACATGGTTGTTGTTTTCAACCTTCCCAGCTGGCTTCTGACAAGCAAAGCCAATGGGGGATTCCACTTAATGACCCTACGATTCATTTAACGACTGCAATGATTCACATAGCAACCGTGGCAAAAAAAAAAAAAGGTTGTAAAATTGAATGCGACTCACGACCTCCTTGCTTACCGACAGAAATTCTACTCCCAATCCTGGTCATTAGGTCGAGGACTGCCTATAAAAACTACGCTAAACTGCAGGGCGTCCGAGAATGAGTCAAGAAGATTTTTGTAACCTTTCCTTTAGCAGGAATTGAAGCCGTGGTGGGATTCAAATAGGTGAACAACTGGTTCTTTGTGCAGATGCCGCTTCTGGAAGTCTGTTCTGGGCCTGGGCAACAAAAAAAATAGCTTCCACTTCTGCCAAAGTGGCGCAAACCGGCTGAATCCCACCACTGAACTGAAGATGTACCAGTTGAACCGGCTACAGACAGCCCGCGCAAGCCCAAGATAAAAAGATGACACTCTTTTTTTTTTCCTTTTACTAAAAACAGAGAAGGAACCTCTTCTCCTTCTCCTGTCTGCAAGAGGAGTGATTCTGCTTTCTTACCTGGCTGAACTTAGGCCCTCGATGGTGGACATCATTTTATCGTTAATTTCTTCTTCCATTCTTCCTTTCTGAGAGGTATTTCTAAAAGAAACAAAAGGGGAAAAAATGTCACTATTAAAAAGGATTCAGAGAAACAACTAGGGCGGCAGGTGAAACTCCAGCGTTCGGTAGAAGCCCACCTCCCAAGCTGGAGAACAGAAATATTCAAAAGTGGTCCAGTTTGGTCCACTTGGATATCGAGAATGGGAAATTAGAGTTGCGAAGAGACAGAAATGTAGCCTGTATTAAACTACAGGAAAGATGCTCCTTTATCATCCCAAAATTATACAAGGCTGGAACGGTTGCTGAACAGATTTGTGCGATTTTGTGGTCAAGAAAATTCTGCAGTTGGATTCACATTCATAACTCGGCTTGTTTGGCGATGGCTAAGCCTGACATGGGAGCTCAGTTAAGGAGTTCATAAACCACGATTTTTGGCTTAGCTTGCTGTACGTGAGTCCAGCCACTGTTGCCTTTTTCACCTGTCAGAGGGGATGTCAGCTGGCTTTAGAGCAGAGGTGTCCAACCTCGGCAACTTTAAGATCTGTGGACTTCAAGTCCCAGAATTCCTCAGCCAGCCATGTTGGACCTCAAGTCTTAAAGTTGCCAAGGTTGGACACCCCTGCTTTAGAAAGAGGTGAAAGGAGAAATTACCAGGAGAATTACCAGCACACTTAGGAAAACAACAACACTCAATGAAAGTAAAAGAGGAAGAAAAACTCACTTATAGGTTAGAACAGAAGGAGGACATAACTGCTGCTGTCTAGATCCATCCCAACTAACAGATAGGTAGATAAAGAGAAAGAGAAAGAAAAGGTTGATGGAACACATAGATCCAGGCCAATAATTAGCAAATCAATTAAAACATTTCCCTCAAAATCACAGCAACAGCAATCTCTTCTGGGATACTTGCATCCTCCAAAAGGAACCGTAAATTATTATTTTTTTTTAAAAAAGGCTTATGTACCTTCTTTAAAAACTTTGAAGGAGCCAATTTAAAAGTGTAAGAACCAATTAAAATATCACTAGTTCATGCTGTTCAAAACCACATAAAGCAATAACCAGAAAACATGTACATGTTTGTGTTGCCTAATCATAATCATAATAGTAAGGTTGAAAGGGACCTTGGAGGTCATCTAGTCCAACCCCCAACCCCCTGCTCAGGCAGGAAACCTTATACCATTTCAGACAAATGGCTGTCCAGTCTCTTCTTAAAAACTCCCAGTGTTGGAGCATTCACCACCTCTGGAGGCAGGTTGTTCCACTGGTTAATTGTTCTCACTGTCAGGAAGTTTCTCCTTACTTCTAGGTTGCTTCTCTCCTTGATTAGTTTCCATCCATCCATATTTGTTTTACTTTGGCAACACACAGTAGTTAAAATATTACATTTGGCATCAGCAGAACTGCATGTATTAGATTTAGATTTATTTGATTTTATTTGTATGTCTCTCTCTCTCTCTCTCTCTCTCTCTCTCAGATTTACTGTATATATATATATATACAGTATATATATGTGTGTGTGTGTGTGTGTGTGTGTGTGTGAAATGTTTATTAAGCATTCAGAATACACTTGCTCAGTCCCAGATACGGGACAAATCTTATTTCCTGTTTCAGCCTAGCCCAAGGCCATCTACAGGCAGTAGCCACAGCAGTGGCAGCTCATATTTATGTAAATTTTTTGGCTTGTTAGCAAGCCAAAAAATTTACACACACACACACACACACACACACACACACACACACACACACACACACACACATATATATATATATATATATATATATATATATATATATATATATATATATATATATATATATGTGTGTGTGTGTGTCAGAGATTTTGAGACAGCAGTTTCTAGGCACAGCAAAAGAAAGAAGAGTATAGGAAAATTTCAGAAGACAAGGGAAAAAAATGTGTGACGTGTTTCTCTCTTTTTCAAATTCCTCTTTGCAATCCTGACATTATGCTCATTGGGGAAAGAGGCGGAGGGAGGCTGCATAATCAGCTTAAATGCTTTGGGGTTGTTGTTGTTTTTCCCACATATCCAACCACAGAATTCCCAAGCCCTAACTGCAAATTAAGGCTCTGCTTCCATCAAGTCAAAAAATTTCCTTTCTAACAATCAGCTGATTCTGCTTACTACAGTTAAAAACCATGGTGCCAGAAGTCCTAGTCCCAACATCTCATCAGGTGGGAGAAGAAGGGACTAACGAATGATTGAAAAGTAGTGCCTGAGAATCTCAGTTTGTGGCTGGGAAAATGGTAAATAATATTTCTGTTACAATTAGCCTCCATTTCTTTCGGAAAACCCTACACAGAAAAAACGGAAAAATAGTGGTACAATTTCTATGTAGGTGAGCTTATTCTTGTGCAACGGGTATATTTGTGTACACAGAGATATTTGTGTGTGTGTGTGTAATATTGTTACCTTTACATTATACAGGCAATTCTTGATTTACAAGCACAAATGAGGCCAATATTTCTGCCGCTAAGAGAGACATTTGTTAAGGGAAATTTGCCTCATTTTACGACCTTCCTTGCCACAATTGTTAAGTGTTGCTAAGTTAGTGACGCGGTTGTTAAGTGCTCTCTGACTTGGGTTGTTTTCTTGCAGACATGTCATTACCCAACTGTGTAACATCATCAGTGCTAGGAGGGAGGAGGTTTGTGGGAAGGACGAAAGAGGAGTGTGGGATCCTTGGCGCTCTCTGAGTTTGGTTGGGGGTTTTTTTGCAGACATTTCACGACCCAACTAGGTAACATCATCAGTGCTAACAACCAAGCCCGGAGACCTCCAAGGAGCCTACAGTTCAATCCTGAGCTACAAATGTTCTCTTCTCTTGGTGATCTTCTGCTGAACTTCCCTTCCAGGGGGACAGTTTGGAGTTTATACAGACTCTCCTTTAATTGCATTGCGCGTGTTGGTCTTTGATCTCTCTCCTTCCTTACGGAGCACTTTGCAGGCTGGAAGGTTAAGAAAAGGTACTGAAGCAAGCTCTTAAGCAGGCAGCAAAGAATAAGATGAAACTTGCCTCTCGGAGGTCCTCTGACGACTTGCGAGTTGCAGGGCTATCTCCTAAGCCAGAGGAAAAGCACGGAGAAGAATGCTTTAATTTTTTAAAGAAGTAAATAATGCATATACATTTTTTACTCTGAATATTATAGGTACCTCATAAATAAAGGTGATCTAGACTCAATTCTCCAAAAGAGAAAAAGTATCGTAAGCGGTTGGGAGCTGCTGTAATGCCACCTTCAGAAGTAGGAGGAGGAGAACAAGGGCAAAAGCCTTGTGACCTCTACAAAACTGCTCAACAGAAGTTTTCCGTCCTCAATCTTTGCAGCTCTTTCCCCCATGGATGCAAAATTATGAACTTAACTTATATCCTATCTTATGTCCATTACAAATGGGAAACACAGTCGCTGTAGGAGGAGTGGCAGAAGCTGGGGATGGAGTTAAAAGAGGGATCAGCCTAGAATCCCTACGTAGCCACAAGCAAACTAAATCCGATCACCCTTGAATTCCGTTGACCCCTATCTAACTCCAAGCAGCGGCTAACTTTAGTTGAGAAGATCCCTGTGCGTAGTCATGAGTAGTAGCAATAGATCAGTTTAATAGGACCTTCGCACGTGGACTTGTTCTTTCACACCTGACAATGACAGACATGAAAAGGAATGTGTTCCCGTATAGCCATTTTTCAATTCCTTGTTTTCCTGTTCATGCTTGCTTCCGTATCTCACCAAAGGACTTGGAAGACAATTTTGAAGAACATACAGCCAAGATTCACCTTCCTGCGTCTGCGGTTGGGCGCAGAAGTCTCACTGCTCACACTCTCTCGGTGGTTGAGGTGAGAAAAAGGACGCGCTGCACCCCAAGATTCCAAGTATCGTGACATCCGGACAGAGGCCCTCATCTTCAAGCCATCCTGCACTCTGGATTGAGGAAAATGATTGTTGGTGGCACGCTGTTTTGACTAACGAGAAAGAGAGAGAGAGAGAGAGAGAGAAGAGAGAGAGAGAGAGAGAGAGAGAGAGAGACGGAGGGAGAGAGAGAATATAAATGATTACATTGGGCACATTATTTTATTTTATCTTCTGGAGTCCTTAGTGCTCTCTGAACTTGGTCGTTTGCTTGCAGACATTTCATGACCCAACTCAGTTACATGATCACTGCTGGTGAGTGTGAGGTTTACTCCCTGTTTATATACCGTCGATTGCCCTGCAGTGTTGGTGGCGATGTGGTTTTCTCCTCAAAATTTCCTTGATTAGGTATTGTTTTCTGCTAGGTTGTTTGTCTGGGATTAATCCTTGCTTATAAAAGTGTTGGATGCTGGAGAAGACGTGTTCTAGTCTTTTGGTTTCCTCCTTAGCTTTTTAAAATTGTCTTTTGAATGGCGTGTAAATGGTGTTTATCTCTGCATTTGTTGATGGCTGATTGGTCTGAATGCCAAACTCCCGGGAATTCCCTACAATTTTTGGATTTCACTTAGTTTCAGATGCTCACTTTCCCAGTTGAAGCTATGTTTGAGCCCTAGCACTGATGATGTTACCTACTTGGATAATGAAACGTCTGCAAGCTAACAACCAAACTCAGAAGGATCAAAGGATTCCAGAATGCAAACTTTGGAGCTATATTCTCCTCTATTGGATCTGACATTCTATAGGCTTAGTTGCTGCTCCAAAGGCTCTTTGAGCACTTTAGAGTCCCACTATGGGTAAACAGGATTAAAAGAATTTACAAAAAAAACCAACAACAAACAGAAACCAGTTAATAGCAAGCATTAACCTCCACCAATTGTGACTGGTAATGGGTTCGTGGGTCTTTACCCAAAGAAAAGCCACTTTTATCCAATTTTGGGTAATTTACCCTGGCTTGGGAAGCACTGCTCTACAAGAATGTAGTCTGTGCAGGGTTATTAATTTGGAACTGTGACTGCTTGTTGTCTGCTCTGTTCTGTAAAGTAGCACTAATAGCCTTTATTAATAAAAATATCTAAGGCAAACAGGATGCCATTGGCCTTGGAATTATATCAGAGCTATAGAAATTGCTGAAAAGCAGAGGGGGGGGGAAACAACAACCCTGAACCTCTTTTGTAAGCCGAGCAAAGCAAACTAGGAGAATTCATTGTGCAACGGCTTTTTTTTAAAAAACAGTTCTTCTCAAAATGCTGGTAGTACTGCACTTAAAGCAAGCGTGGGAGTGTGAGGGCCTACTCTGTTTAATTACACACATTTAAAGAACAGCGTTCTGGATTCCTGAAGGGCTCCTTGGAGATCAAAATTTAAAAGCCATTGTTTCACCGGATCGGGGGTTCATGGCAACTGAACGTAGAATACATTCTCCTCTCCTTTTCCAAGCACATGGGACCAAAATAAAACCTCCTGGGTTGCAGGCTGCAGTTTAGTTCAGCTTTTGATACCTCACCTGACCCTCATTATTCCCAATTTCTGTACCTGGTTACAATCATAACACATAATAAAGATCTAAAAAAAAAGGAGGAAGCAAGCAGAGAGCTGTGGGTTTGCAAAATATAATCGTCGGCCACCTGATCAAAGGCAAGATTGGTGTCAGCAGAAGAATATATATATACATATACATATACATATACATATACATATACATATACATATACATATACATATACATACATATATATATATATATATATATACCATGCCAAATTATCCAACCTACTCCGAGACTCCACATACAAACTCCTCAAGACAGATCCCACCACCTACCTTGCTGGCTGGGGAATTCTGGGAGCTGAAGTCCACACGTCTTAAGAGTTGCTAAGACTAAAAACGCTGATCTATGCTACTGTACTGGTTTGCACGTTTTTAGTTTTCCATGAGTGCAAACTCAACCATTTGTGAGCTGCCCAATACATCATGTTAAACCGTGACACAGCATGACACGTGTGAAACAAGGAGACCACTCTTAGGGTGTGTGGGTTTTCATTTTTCTTTTTACATCCAAGAATGCCTACCCTGGGGTCAATCACCAAATAAGTCTTGATGTTCATGGTTTCAAGATAGGGATCCCGGAGATGCCCGTTTCCTTCTTCCACCTCATAAGCTTTGCCGAGATGATTGAGGGTTGCTTCTGTGATGTGCACGCGGCTGCAAAGAGGGTGGAGAGAGACAAGTGTACAAAAGGCTGAAATGTTTGCAGAAACGCCATTCCCGGGAATCGATTACCATTACAATGGCTCCTGCCGATAACTCTCTGCTGCCACACATTTGGCAGCCAAAATCAAGATTCCTGGCAGGATTGCTCCTGAACAGTTCAGCTGGATAGCATGATAGAGCATCCAGTCATGCCAATTCACATAAAACTTGGCACAGTGTTTGCTACTGTTTTCAGAGAGGGGGGAAGAGGGAGGGAGAGAGGGAGGGAAGGAGAACAAGAAAGAGGGAGACAGCAAGAGCAAGAAAGTGAGGGAGGGAGGGAGAGAGAGGGAGAAAGAGAGAGGAAGGGAGGGAGGGAGAGAGAGGGAGAGGAAGGGAGAGGGAGGGAGGGAGAGAGAGAGGAAGGGAGAGGGAGGGAGAGAGAGAGGGAGAGGAAGGGAGAGAGGGAGGGTGGGAGGGTGGGAGGGAGAGAGAGAGGAAGAGAGGGAGATGAAGGGAAAAGGGAGGGAGAGAGGGAGGGAGGGAGGGAGAGGAAGGGAGAGGAGGGAGGGAGGGAGGGAGGGAGAGAGGGAGGGAGAGAGAGAGAGGGACAGAGGGAGAGAGGGAGAGGAAGGGAGAGAGAAAGGGAGAGAGGGAGAGGGAGAGAGGGAGAGGGAGGGAGAGAGGATGGGAGGGAGAGAAAGAGGGAGAGAGGGAGAGGAAGAGAGAGAGGGAGGGAGGGAGAGGGAGAGGAAGGGAGAGGGAGAGGGAGGGAGGGAGAGAGAGGGAGGGAGAGGGAGAGGAAGGGAGAGAAGGAGAAAGAGGGAGAGAGAGAAGGAAAGCAAGAGGGAGGGAGAGCGAGAGACCCCCCCAAAGATCATCTTCTTGTAAATTAAATCTGAACCTAGCTTGGTTCGAGGGGTCCTTGGTGCTCTCTGAGCTTGATTGTTTCCTTGCAGACATTTCGTTACCCAAACTAGGTATCATCATCAGTCCTCTAAATACCTTACTTCAACCCCAAGCTACAAATATTCTCCTTTATTGGGTGTTTGGTTCACACATCCCACACCACAGTATGCTTTATTAATTTGGATCCCCTTTGTTCTCTGACAAGCTATACTTGGGCATCTCATGCAAACCCAAGAGGAGAGGAGAATGGGGGGGGGGAAGCAAAGGAAGGCACTGAATAACAATGGAACAAGGTCTGAGGAGGGTGTCATAATTCTGGCTCACCCGCGTGACAGCCCCTCTTTCCTCATGTAGTCTTCTTGGGAAAGTGCAATTAGAAACAGGGAGGAAAAGACTACATGAATGTCACGAGTTCCTTCAAGGGAGAAGAGAACGCACATAAAGGAAGCCACAGTTACCAGCACAAAGGATTGGATAAAATATAATACAGTAGTTAGAAAATAGTAGACTTCCTTGTCACACAAGTCTTTTTATCTGAAGAATAGACCAGGCCAGTTTGGAAGAAGATTGTGTTTCTGGGAAGGTCCTTCAGCATGTTCAGTGACCAAACAATTAAACTAAATAAAATAGCAGTCCCCACTCATGGTTGACAGATGTAAGGATGTCACAGCAGCTCCGCCAAACAACAATTAAATTCTTCTTAAATATCTGGGGCTAAGAGGGAATGCAGGTGGACACACACATCCAACATCCTCCAGCATCTCACCACTGTTCCTTGCCACCCTCAGCATCTACTACCAAAAGCAACCATTTCACATGGTCTCTATGCAGGATCAGTGTCAGGTGCAAATAACCAGGAGTATACATTGGAGGCAGGGACGCGGTGGCTCAGTGGGTTAGGATGCTGAGCTTGTCGATCAGAAGGTCAGCAGTTTGGCGGGTCGAATCCTGGGTGCGCGTAACAGAGTGAGCGCCTCTTACTTGTCCCAGCTTCTGCCAACCTAGCAGTTCGAAAGCACGTAAAAAATGCAAGTAGAAAAATAGGGACCACTACGGTGGGAAGGTAACAGCGTTCTGTGAGCCTTTGGTGTCTAGTCATGCCGGCCACATGACCATGGAGACGTCCTGGGACAAGCGCTGGCTCTTCGGCTTTGAAACGGAGATGAGTACTGGCCCCTAGAGTCGGAAACGACTAGCACGCATGTGTGGGGGAACCTTTACCTTCACCTTTTATACATTGGAGACAAAGTAGAGTTTATTGTTGCTTAGCTAAACCCAAGAAACTAGTCAACTAACAGTTCATACTAAATTGGTGCTAGATGAAAGTCAACAAAATTCATGGGTGGGCTGGATTTGGGTCTTTTGTGGCAACACAATGACTCCAAACTAATGACATGCTTACCTCCATCTACTAACTCTGCCTGCTATTCTACAGCCAGCCTTGTTTATTTTCTGTTTTCTCTGCTTTTCTTCCTCCTTCCTTTGATTCCCCAATACAGTATGGATTTCAGACCTGTTAAAAGCCCCCTTCTTGCTCTTTCCCCACTATGTCTGTCTACAAAACACTTGGCAATATTGCTCTGATGAGTACCATCCCTTTCAACGAACGTAGTGCCAATCAAAGTGACTACTACGTGCTTGGCAAAGAGGCACCCTCAAGAGAGGGTGGTAAGTGGCCCATTGTGTTTTCAACTGGAAGAAGACTTCATTCGATTTTAATTCAGTTTCAGACTGAAAGCACTTTTCTTTCCTCTCCTTCCTTGCTTAAATAACTTCTGGGTGCTTCGCACTCTACACCCTTCTCCAAGAGTTTACTCAGCTGGCTTGCATTGAGGGTTTTCAGGAAGCTTCACAACATGCGTTGAGCAGTACCGCCTACTTACTAATACACGCACACACCCCAAAGCACTTTCCAATGTTATGGAAAGAAAATAGCAAGTGCCATTGTGGGATTATTTGTACTTTTCTACGAAACGAGAACTGTTGACCTGAGAGGAACTAATGAAGACTAACAATAGATCTCAGCCTCAGTTGAAATAATGGAGGAAGCAGAATGCCAATATTGTTTGATTTTGCCCCAACGCCCAACAATGTGTCATGCTATCATTTATTTGAGATTTTATCAGCTAGCTAGGTGAATCAATAGGACTTTTGGTCTTCAAAAGCTTCAGTCTAGAAGACTCCAAGGTTCCTTTCCTACTCTGTGATTTTGTTATTCTGTTATTCAGCCAAGTTCACTTATCCAGATTCGTTCGTTCGTTCGTTCGTTCGTTCGTTCATTCATTCATTCATTCATTCATTCATTTATTCATTCCCAGGAATAAAACACAGAACAGCAGAGAAAACTCACTCATTCCTAAGACGAACCCTCAGATCTGAAAATGGATGAAGGATGATACAAAGAGCTTTGAATTATCCCGCCGGTTAGGATACTGTATACAAAATCTCAGCGGTGGAATTTGGTTCTTTTTTTCTCTTTTGTGGTCAAACATTTGTGTTTTCAAAATATTCTCTGCCTTTCATAAGCAGGGAAGTGTTTTTAAAGGTAAGAGTTTGCTCAACTAAATGGCCACGTTCTGCCTTTGCAGTTCTCTGGTTTCATCCTGAACAAGCAAGATGTTGGCAGATATGCAATCATAACTGCAGGGAAAGACTCGGAGTGAAATAATTTATTCTGCAATTAAGTCCTGAAACCAAAGTGTATTTCCTTCTGAAAAGCCACACACTGAGCTATGGCAACTATAAAGCAGGTGTCCGGGTACACAAAGAGGATGATGTTGCAGTTCCAGGAATATCCAGCAAACAGGTAAGCTCATGTGCCAGAAAGAATCAATAATCAATCCATCTGGTGCCATAAAAGTGACTAAAAATAAACTCCCTTGTTGCCTGTTAACAAGGATGGAAACGATTCTGCAGACCCAGGAAAATATTTACAAAGCAGTTGCATCAGTTACAAGATATCCTGAGGTCTCTTTTTCAGCCTTCCATGGCCTCCATAGTAAAGACACAAAACTTACTATCCAGAATCCAGGTTAGCAACTCTGAGTACATGGTGGAGCCTTGGTGGAGCAGTGGGCTAATGCCTCCTTAAGTAACACCAGCTGCCTGCAATTAGTGCAGGTTCGAGTCCCACCAGGCTCAAGGTTGACTCAGACTTCCATCCTTCCCAGGTAGGTAAAATGAGGACCTAGATTGTTGGGGGCAATTAAGCTGACTTTGTAATAATGCCACTTGGGGGTGTGTGTGAAAGCCCTAGTAAGCAGGCATATAGATAGAATGAAGGCTACTGCTAAGCTTGTAAGCCGCCCTGAGTCTTCGGAGAAGGGCGGGATATAAATGGAATTAAAATAAAAAAATTTTTTTTGGAGATAATCGTGATTTTTATCAGGGGGTGAATGGCAACTGAAGCTGAGGATTCAGTAAACAGAAAAGGGAGGGAGGGAGGGAGGGAGGGAGGGAGGGAGGGAGGGAGGAAGGAAGGAAGGAAGGAAGGAAGGATTCATATCTCTATAAATTGGTTACCAAATTGTTCATCCTCCAACATACACTCATATATTAAAACCTGGTTTAGAAATCACATCAAACAATTGGGGTTCACCCAACAGACTCAGCAGGAGAGAGTCTACAGCTTGCCAGGGGCCCC
Source organism: Vipera ursinii (assembly GCF_947247035.1). NCBI lineage: Eukaryota > Metazoa > Chordata > Lepidosauria > Squamata > Viperidae > Vipera > Vipera ursinii. The sequence goes on along the minus strand of NC_139520.1, from coordinate 17,871,148 downwards.
CAACATGTCAAGATGGCACTGCTCAAAATTGAGGGTATCTCTCTGCATAATTTTCATACAAAAGTAAGAATTGGAATAAAAGCAGCTTACTTCCTAAAAGCCTCCTGGCTCTATTCTCACACCCAGAAACCAGACATCCCATTCTGAAAATTGGCAATGAAGAGTGATGGCAAATTTTGGGCTATGTTTGCACTAGAGGAAAGAGTTAAGGGCGCTTTGCTTCCCAATCATGACAAAGAACCGAAATCCTCCTGATTCTTGCTCTAATGCCATTGCAGAATCTTGCAGCCAATGGAAAAATTAGATTGTCCCCCCAAACTTTCTGCATCCTTGGACTAAACCCAACTAAATAAACCTCAGCTAGGAAACTACTCAACATTTCAATTATCTGCCATCACGAGGACACTCACTGGAGGACACTCTAGTTTAATGAAAAGAAGGACGAGGAGGGACATGATAGCAGTGTTCCAATATCTAAGGGGCTGCCCCAAAGAAGAGGGAGTCAAGCTATTCTCCAAAGCACCTGAAGGCAGGACAAGAAGCAACGGATGGAAACTCATCAAGGAGAGAAGCAACCTAGAACTAAGGAGAAACTTCCTGACAGTTAGAACAATTAAATCAGTGGAACAACTTGCCTCTAAAAACTGTGAATGCTCCAACACTGAAGAGACTGGACAGCCATTCGTCTAAAATGGTATAGGGTTTCCTGCCCGAGCAGGGGGTTGGACTAGATGACCTCCAAGGTCCCTTCCAAGTTTATTATGATGATGATTTCACCTCCTTACCCAGGGATGCCTGCCGATTCCATGCGGTTGGCCAAGGAGACATCGTGGGACCAAACATCATATTGCCATTTCCGAAGTCCAATCACCCCACAAAGAACATTTCCGGAATGGATGCCGACTCTCATGTTGATGTCCACCCCTGTGGCTTCCCTAACTTGCCTGCAAAAATAAAAATGATAAGGACTCCAGGGTGGAAGACAAGATGGAAAGCCATTTGATTTCCCCATCTCTAGTCTTAAGAGTCACGCTGATTTTGGAATATGTTCTCATCGCTCAAGTCTTCAAGTTGCCAAGGTTGAACAGCCCTGCTCTAATCCATGAACGTTTAAATCAGTGTAAACTAACTGCACGACACCTTGTTTTTCTACGTGAATATTTAACAGAGCGATAAGTAGGTATATATATATAAAAAAACCTATGCTGGTACAAGCAGAGGAGGAAGAAATCTTTCTGCTTTCAGGAGATTAGGAGAGCCTATTATTATCCATCGTAATGCTACCTTATCTATTCTTGCATCACCACTCCTAACTTTTTAACTAGCTTTTAAAAAGTACCTACTTTATCGCTTCGCACATGTCGAGGCCCATTTTCACACAATTTTTGGCATGTACCGGCAAGGACACAGGTAAGCCCGAGACACAGTAATAACAATCTCCCAAAATTTTTATCCTCATACATTCATTTTCCTGCAAAACAAAACAAAAAAACAGCCCATGAATCATCAAGCATTGCAAATATGAATTAACCGGCGTTTGTCTTGAGCAGTGCAATTATAGGCTTTTCTGCAGGGAGAAAACGCATCAGTTGTCATCTCTTCATCCGAAACTGCACTTTTCTCTATTCCAAAAAAAAAAAAAAGAAAAGAAAAGAAAGGAAAATGGGGGATGGAGGAAGGACAGTTCATTTGCAATTTATCAGGGGTTCAAGCACGGAGAATACAAGACAGTCCTCAGTTTAAACCCATTGGTTTAGAAGTTACAGCAGCAGTGAAAAATCTTGCTTCGTGCAAATTTCGAATTATCCATGTACAGCTGATGACTGTTATATAGATAGTCCTCAACTTACAACAGTTCGTTTAATGACTGTTCAAAGTTACCCTGGCACTGGAAAAAAGTCACCTATGACCATTTTTCACATTTACGACCGTCGCAGCATCCCGTGGTCAAAATTTGGACACTTTGGCACCTGGTTCATATTTACGACGGTCACCGTGTCCCGGGGTCACACGATCCCCATTTGCAACCTTCTGATGAGCAAAGTCAACAAGGAAGCCAGATTCACTTAACAACCTTGGTGGAGCAGTGGGCTAATGCCTCCTTAAGTAACACCAGCTGCCTGCAATTAGTGCAGGTTCGAGTCCCACCAGGCTCAAGGTTGACTCAGCCTTCCATCCTTCCGAGGTAGGTCAAATGAGGACCCAGATTGTTGGGGGCAATTAAGCTGACTTTGTAATAATGCCGCTTGGGGTGTGTGTGAAAGCCCTAACAAGCAGGCATATACATAGAATGAAGGCTACTGCTAAGCTTGTAAGCCGCCCTGAGTCTTCGGAGAAGGGTGGGATATAAATGGAATTAAAATAAAAAAAATAAAAATAAACCGTTTTGCTAATTTAACAACCGCAGCGATTTACTTAACAAATGGGGCAAGAAAGGCTGTAAAATGGAGCAAAACTCACTTAACAAGCAGCCCTTAGATTTATATACCGCTTCGTATAGTGCTTTACAACCCCTCTCTAAGCAGTTTACAGAGTCAGCATATTGAGGACCCCAACCACCTGGGTCTTAATTTTACCGACCTCGGAAGGGCAGAAGGCTGAGTCAACCTTGAGTCGGTCAGGATTGAACTCCTGGCAGTGATCAGAGTTAGCCTGCAATACTGCATTCTAAGCACTGGGAAGGAAGGAAGGAAGGAAGGAAGGAAGGAAGGAAGGAAGGAAGGAAGGAAGGGAAGGAAGGAAGGAAGGAAGGAAGGAAGGAAGGAAGGAAGGAAGGAAGGAAGGAAGGAAGGAAGGAAGGAAAGGAAGGAAGGAAGGAAGGAAGGAAGGAAGGAAGGAAGGAAGGAAGGGAGGGAGGGAGGGAGGGAGGAAGGGCAATAGCACTTAGTCTTATATATCGCTTTATAGTGCTTTACAGCTCTCTCTACACAGTTTACAGAGTCAGCCTATTGCCTCAACCATCTGGGTCCTCGTTTTACCGATCTTGGAAGAATGGAAGGCTGAGTCAACCTTGAGCTGGTCAGGATCGAGCCATTGGCAGCAGGCAGTCAGCAGACTTAGTCTGCATTACTGCATTCTAAGCATTGTGCCACCATGTCTCGCTTAGCATGTCTCACTTAGCAATATAAATATTGAGCTCCATTCTGGTTGTGAGGACTGCCTGTTTGGCCAAACTATGTGACACCATGATTTTTAAAAGGCTAGTTTATTCTACCCAATACACAATCTTGTTGTGAAACTTAAAATTGGAAATAATTAAAAATAATTAAAAATAATACTGGTGGTTCCTAGTTTAACAACCAGAATGGCTACATTTATGCAACAGGCCAGTTGTTTTCTCCACCCCGACAACTTGAAAATGTGGGGATTTCAGTTCCCAGAATTTACTGACCTTTGCAATTTGGTCAAATTTTCCAAACAATTCATTCAGCATCACCACCAGCTCCTTCGGAGAACAATCACTTGCCAGGCGAGTGAATCCTACGATGTCTGCATACAGGATGCTAGAGAAAGGACAAATATATATATATATATTTATATTTTGGTCTGTGATTGCTCTAGGCTGAGTCCAGCTTGAAGAAGCTGTGATTCCCTCAAGAGAAGTCTCAAGAACCTGACGGCCTCTTTAAGATCCTGACCCCATAGAGAAAGTGGGTCTCAGAAGCTCAAAGATTTACCTGACATTCTGGTGCCGTTTCACATAAAGGCTGTGGAAATTATTATCATGCTTTTTCATATCGTTTGTTTCTTTCAGGCGCTCGATGATGGCTAGTTTCATTCCCATGGATATATGAGCTGGCAGGATAGACAGGAGCAAGCTTTCCTGGGGGAAAAAGAAGAAGATTTGAATTGCTCAAAGCAAGAGTAAGATTCCAAAGGAGGGGGAAGGAGCAACCTAATAAGACCAATAACCTAACCCATCTAATAAGAGCAAAGCCCACTCCCTCGTTAAGCTCATTAGGCCGTTCAATGTTCATTCATTCCTTTAGTGCTTCCATCCCAACTCGAACGCTTGTACAGCTGCACAAAAATGCTCTGCTTATGTTCATGTTGTCCAGAGGGGTTCCTGGACTATTCAGGAATTATTCTAGAACAACATTCACGAATATTTCTGAGTTTTCACTTTAATGGCTACCAAGCAGGCAGCAATATGGCTTACCCAACCTGGAACGAAGGAGAATATTTATACCTTAGGGTTGAACTGTGGGGTCCTTGGTGCTCTCTGAGCTTGTTTATTTTCTGGTGGAAGTTTCCTTACCCAACTAGGTAGCATAATCAGTGCTAGAAGGGAATTGGGGTTTGTGGAGAGGAGGAGGAGAAGGAGGAGGAGGAGGAGGAGGAGGAGGAGGAGGAGGAGGAGGAGGAGGAGGAGGAGGAGGAGGAGGAGGAGGAGGAGGAGGACAATGACCTTGGGGCTCTCTGAGCTTTGTTGTTTTCTTGCAGACATTTTATTACCCAACTAGCTAACATTATCAGTGCTAGAGGGAGAGTGGGATTGGCTACTGATGATGTTACCAAGTTTGGGCAATGAAATACCTGCAAGAAAACAACCATACTCAGAGGGCACCAAGAGTAACTGGAATGAGTCATGTACTGCACTCAATAATTATCTGCAGGTTAATAATTGCATTCTTAATCATTAGACGTGTAGGAAAGCATGTTTTATTTTACAGTTTGATATTCCCCTTACCTGTTGCCTTTTTTCGATTTTCAATTTCATTTGGACTTGGATGCATTTTAAGGTATAGCGATACAGATCCAACGAGGCATCTTGCATCTGATGCTTGTGATAGGCCCCCAGCAAATTGCCACAAAGGAAAATGAAAGCGTTTGCAACAAGCTGAAGAAATGAAAGAAAGCCATGCAGTTACGACCTTCTATTTTTTTGCAGCCAGTGACGTTCACAAGATTCTTCCTAACCACATCCGACTGAACAAGCCGTAATAGCCCAATCTGCATCGAAGGCTAGGCTAAAACCAGACTTCACCGTAAATAACAATTGAGCAGAGCAAAACAAAGAATCCTGTCTTGTTCCAATTTTGCAACAGGAAAGCTTTGTCTTATCTGTCCTTCCCCATCAATTCCCCAAGGCTTTTTTCCAGAGAAAGCCTCCTACCACCTCTTGTTCAATGGCTTTTTAAAACCAACTTTCCAGAAATGCTTCATTCATTTATTCATTGTCATTTTATTGGGGTTTTAATATGTATTGATTGTTTTTTAGTGGGCATGCATTTAATCATTTTTTAACTTTTGTAATTCTGTATTTTTATTCTTGCCCTGTTCACCGCCCTGAGTCCTTCGGGAGAAGGGCGGTATAGAAATATTATTAAATTTTAAAAAAATTTAAAAACTCATTCCACCCAACTGTCAGTACTCTACAGTATTAAAAAAAATCAAATGAAAGTGATGCCTTGAAATACTATGGAATCTAGATAATTAAGACCAATAAATAAAAGCTCATTTTAAAAAGAGGGTGGTCAAATCCTTGAAAAAGCCAAAAGAATGTGTTTGTGTGTGCGTGTGTGTGTGTGTGTGTAGAGTAGACCCTTCAACAGAACCATGTGAAGACTTGGGTTGTTTCACTATCATTGATGAAATAAAATAAATACAACCAACATCCAGAGGAAAGCAACTACGCAGAGGAATAATAGTTACACAAGGATTAGCAGCTAGCTCACGTTAAGAAGGACACTCCTTGTTTAGAATGAAATGACCTCCAAATAATCTTAGGATAGCGTGGGAAAGGACCACAGCTCAGTTGCAGAGGATCTACTTTGCACACAAATGGTCCAAATTGCAATTGCAATAGCACTGAGGCTTATATACCACTTCATACTACTTTTACCGCCCTCTCTAAATGGTTTACAGAGTCAGCCTGTTGCCCCCAACAATCTGGGTCCTCATTTTACCGACCTCGGAAGGATGGAAGGCTGAGTCAACCTTGAGTCGGTTAGGATCAAACTCCTGGCGGTGGGCAGAGTCAGCCTGCAAAACTGCATTCTAACCAGGGTGCAGTTCAGGCTGTTTCAGTGCCTGTCAGAGTTGGCCATACTTGAGTAGACTGACCATGTTCAGATTTGGGAGACCCTACCAGCCAATGGATTTGAGAAAACCCTTCTAACTTAATTTTGCCAGCACTTAAGTAACCTATTATAAGCCTGGGAATTCATTTTTTTCCCCCAGATTATCTTGCAATTCCAGGAATGGTGGATTTTAGAATTGTCACTATTAGGTTTCGTGCCCTTTCTCTTTGACCTGTGGGTTGATTCATCTTGAAATCACCTTCAAAAATTGGAAGCTCTCTACTTTGGACCTGCCCTGCCAGATGATCTAGATTTTGTAGGAAAATTGGAAGAAGCACTAAATTAAATCCCCTGCTTTCATTTTATTTGATCTCACCTTTTTCCCTAAATCCCCGATTGACCATACAATAGAACTGGAGGGGGGGAATACATTTTTTTTTACAAATACTTGCATGAAACTGTATTTTGTTTTAGGAGAAAAAAGAAGCACATTCTCCAAACTCTGAAACCTATCCAAAACTAGAAGATTAACTTCAAGAGGGTGTTTATTGCCAAAGCCATGACTGATACATTGGCTCATGTTTGTTAATCCAGGTGATTTCACACAGTGATTAAGTTCACACATTGTGCTACACCACTGTGATTTTAGTAAGTCAGAAATTGTTGGTTTCCAACAACAGGGTACATCATAAATCATAGTCAACAAACTTCTCTGTCTAAGGCAATTAAATTTGGGGTTGGTTTCCTACACATAATTTCCCATGCAATGGAGTACATATGGTACGTATCCTTCCTGCCACTTCTAAAAAAGCCAGGCATTCATTAGAGGTGAAAAAATATAGCAGATTTCAAAGTCATATCTCAGCTTAACCCACTGATATAAGAATTAGCCTTTTCACCCTTGCATACAAGCAAATAAGGCTAGTCTAAAGAAAAGACGGACCAGGGGTGACATGATAGCAGTGTTTCAATATTTGATGGGCTGCCACAAAGAAGATGGGGTCAAGCTATTCTCCAAAGCACCCGAAGGCAGGACAAGAAGCAACAGATGGAAACTAATCAAGGAGAGAAGCAACCTAGAACTAAGGAGAAACTTCCTGACAGTGAGAACAATTAACCAGTGGAACAACCTGCCTCCAGAAGTTGTGAATGCTCCAACACTGGAAGTTTTTAAGAGAGATTGGACAACCATTTGTCTGAAATGGTCTATAGACTCTAGGTTTCCTGCCTGAGCAGGGGGTTGGACTAGAAGATCTCCAAGGTCCCTTCCAACTCTGTTATTCTATTCTATTCTATTCTAGACTAGTCTAATTTTTGTCACTTTTTTGCTTCTAGCATATGTATGTATGTATGTATGTATGTATGTATGTATGTATGTATGTATGTACTGTATGTATGTCATTAGGTCATTGTATCTCCTTCTTTTTCCAAACTAGGAAACCATAGTTATCACATTCAGAATAAGCCATGATCTTAAACTCTCATTTTTACATTCCTGCTCAGTTTGATTTAGGAACCATAGCAAACATACCTAGTTACCACATTTAATTAAAAAAAATGTTTCAGGAGAGACAATCCAACATCGCCTGTTAGATCTGCTTCTGGGCAGTCCAAATATTCTCTTCATTTCATTTGATGACTTTTACCATGTTGGAATTCCATACTGCCCGCTCTCTAAATATCTTCATTCATACTGTCTGAAATTATTGTTTGATTGACACAGGAAAGGAAATTGGCCTGAGATTTTGTTTTGCTTTGCTTTCTGGCTAGGAATTAAACCAAGCCCATTTTTTTGACCAAAAGTAAGCAAGTCCTTCAGAAATGAGAAGATGGCATGAAAATTCATTCCACCTCAAAATTCAGCAGATTTGCCAAGAACGAAGCAACATATTAAGAAAAGAGTTGCTTCAATTACGTCCAAAGCATTTATCTGGGGGTAGGAAGTGCATTACCTCACTTTCCAAAAATGACACACACCTCAGTGGTGCGGATCTTAAATGGTTTTGCTGACTTGTTTTATCAGATTTTTAAAAAACGGATTGTCTAGACAAGCAGGGATTGCCAAACTACAGAATTACTTTGGTGGGTCATAGTTTCCACATTTACAAAACTAGAGTATTTCCCTTTATCCGTCTTCAAGTACTCACTCCTGGTGTAAAAAAAAATATATCAAAATATTCCTTCTGAAATTTAGCACTGCCTTGTGAAAAAGATTTGGGAAGAACTGTTTGGTTCTCTCAACAGCTGGTATACTGTTTTGATGTGAATCAAAGCTCCAGATGAATTTAAGATCCTTGCCAACTCGGGAACTTAAATTTTAAGATGAGGGCTATCATAGAGAAGAAGGGGTCAGCCTATTCTTCAAAGCATTTGGCAGCAGGACAAGAAGTGACATGTGGAAGATAATTAAAGAGAAATCTAACCTAAAACTAAGGAGAAATTTCCTGATAGGGAGAACAATTCACCAGTGGATTGGCTTGCCTCCAGAAGTTGTGGGTGCTTCATCACTGGAGGTTTTTAAGAAGAGACTAGACAGTCACTTGTCTGAAATGGCATAGTGTCTCCCGCTTGAGCAGAGGGTTGGACTAGAAGATCTCTAAGGACCCTTCCAACCTTGTTCTAAATTAAATGGTCATTCCAGCTCAACAAACAAATGCTCAAGCTTTCTACAGGCTGTGCTGAAACGCTAAAACTATGCCTCCAATCCAATGGGAACTAACTTTTTGTGGCCTAACTTGGGCCGGTGGTGATTTTGTTACTTCAGAACCTCTTCTAAGATGCTTGTGGGGAAAAAAGGAAGAAAGAAACACTACCAGATTTGCCAGAGAAAGAGAGAACATCCAATGCCCAATTTGGAATACAACAAAGAACATAAAATGTATACTGTATTTACATGCATATATAGATTGAAATTATGCATGCCCACATATATTAAAACTTTATGTAAAGGATTGTCTGAAATTTGAACGAGCAGTCATTAGAATGCATGTTGGACCAACAAGCTAGCTAATTTTAAAGAGGAAAGCATTTCTAATATCCAGTGCTTATATACAATTTATAATACCTTTTTAATAGAAGAATTGTTCCATTTTCTTTCCCTCCCCCCCTCCTCAAGAAAGGAACATTGCTTGAAAAAATGATGCTTATCAGGAGTGGGAGGCACCAACCATAACACACGTTGAGGAGACCAATTCTTTCAAAATTGGCTTTTTAAATCTTTCTGAATCCTCTTGAAGATTTACATTTTTGCTTTCTTTGTGGCCTCCAACAGGCAGGAAATCATGCCTGGCTTTTGGTGATTGTGATCAGAGGATCCTCCCACATATGTTCCAGGAGACACTAGTGATGCTGAGCCTCAGTTTCCCCAAGGTACCTTACCTGAAGGAGCAAGATGTGTTGATTCTGTGGGTGTTTGGCTGCTGCAACGCTGAGGACGATAATATGAGAGATGGCAGAAAGGGAGCTGAGTATGACAGCATCTCTCATAGCCAAGGGCAACATGGTGTATGTTGTAAAGATGATGAACAGAAAAAATGGTACCTGGAAGAAAAACAAGGAGACGGTTAATAAAGAAGAGTCTTCATTGGCAGGAATTAGGAGAAATTGATCAGTGTATTGCCCACAACAATTTATTCCCCCCCCCCACACACACACTCTTGAGTAATGTACCTAATCTTTTTCACGAATGATGAAAAGATTGCTTGGAGGGGGGAGATATTTCTAATGTAATCTTTTGGATGCCCTGTAAGGGGTGCCCTTGTGTAGGACAGATGGGGAGGAAGCTAACCACCAGACTGCAAGAATACAGGCAAGCGGTCAGACGGGGAGACCTGAATTCATTGGTAGCCTCACATTGCAATGAACAAGGATGTAAATTCAATTTCTCAGCTACTAAAATTGTTGGCCAAGCAGGTACAAAAATAGCCAGGGAAATGATTGAAATCTGGGAAATGGCCCTCTTGTCAATCAACAGGAGTGCTGATTTATCACCAGCTTATCAGGTACTTAGGAGCTGAAGACTTGGACGCACAAGGAAACAACATCCAACACCCCAATTGACAACTAAAAAGCCACACACAATCAGGCACTACATAAGTACTATACATAGAACAGCCCAAAGCACACATTCTGGTGAGAGAGAAGTTCCCTGAGGATGGGGTCCAGCACAAGCCCAAAAGCTCGGAAGAGTAAACTTCTGGTCCTGGTGACCGATCCAGTTTGGATCCTGTAATCTCTTTCTTTTCTTTCAAGAAATAATATTTGAGGACATTCAGAGATGACAACAGCTAGGTTAAGTCATTGCAACTACGATCAGCAGAGCAAAAGGTTTTGGGCAAGGGAGTTAAGAGGCACAATGCCTCACTCCCCTCCAATTTTAAAATTCTACCATTTTACATGCTAAAAGAAGAGGAGGAGGAGGAAAAATGTCATCATCAAAAATGGGCATTTTTTTAAGAAGCCATGGTAAATTTTCTGAGTTCATTACAATAACAGTTTGTTAATAGAGGGCTTTGGAATTTAAATCTCTTCTTCTTCTTCTTCTTCTTCTTCTTCTTCTTCTTCTTCTTCTTCTTCTTCTTCTTCTTCTTCTTCTTCTTCTTCTTCTCCTCCTCCTCCTCCTCCTCCTCCTCCTCCTCCTCCTCTTCTTCTTCTCCTCCTCCTCTTCTTCCTCTTCTCCTCCTCCTCCTCTTCTTCTTCTTCTTCTTCTTCTTCTTCTTCTTCTTCTTCTTCCTCCTCCTCCTCCTCCTCCTCTTCTTCTTCTTCTTCTTCTTCTTCTTCCTTCTTCTTCTTCTTCTCCTCCTCCTCCTCCTCCTCCTCCTCTTCTTCTTCTCCTCCTCCTCTTCTTCCTCTTCTCCTCCTCCTCCTCCTCTTCTCCTCCTCCTCTTCTTCTTCTTCTTCTTCTTCTTCTTCTTCTTCTTCTTCTTCTTCTTCTTCTTCTTCCTCCTCCTCCTCCTCCTCCTCCTCCTCCTCCTCCTCCTCTTCTTCTTCTTCTTCTTCTTCTTCTTCTTCTTCTTCTTCTTCTTCTCAATTTGAAAATAGGTTTAGTGGTTTAGTAATTTAAAATTCTTTGGACCTGTTTCGCAAGGGGTGGGACTCTAATATTATTGTAATATATTAATCAGCATTCAGCTAAGGAGGGTAACATGTGTATATATACGTGTGTGTTAGTCCTTTTTTTAATGCACCTTTTTCTTATGTCTTGCTTGTTCTTTTTTTGTTTTTTTAAATATTTGGGTGTTTTGTCTTTAAACTTTTTTTCTGAATAAAATAAAAAGTGGTTTTCAAAAAAAAATGGGGTCTTTTTCCTGCCCTATTTTGGCAATGCTTATCTGGATGGACTGGATGAGGGTTAGGAGAGGGGTGTTTGGGGAGGATGTGTGTGTGCAAGTAGTCTCTTTCTGGCGCAAGGATGATGTCATAATTAGGTGACAGAAATACCTGTTCCCATGCAGCTGGCTTAGGGTTTTCCTTGTCGAAAATGGACACGTATCCGATGGCCAGCAAGCTGATCCAGATCACGACCGCAAAGAGCTTCAGCTGGCACCAAAAGTAATATTCGATGTAAACTAAAACATACATGATGATGAAGATAATGAGAGCAATGCTCACTGTTATAAGAAAGGCCAGGTGTTGACCGGCATGTTCCTGAAAGTAAAAAAAAAAAGTTAATTTTGATTTAAGTTAGGTTTTGTATTAAGTTGGCGTCTATTCCGCACGTTATGATTTTAGTTTCACGATATGATTTTGCTGCGGTCTGTACGTTTCAATAATTTCAATAATCGCCAATTCAGAAGCTAGTTACTAATGGCAGATAAGAAACTTAGCTTAGTCCAATCAGATCTATAGGACTATTCAGACAATCAACTGCCTTCTAAATCTCTTAGGAAGGTCTTTCCCATCACCTGCTCTTAGATCTTTTAATTGGAGATATAGAAAAGATAAAAAACATTGTTTTTCTTCTGGGAGTAGCAATGCTTAGGGGGAATCTGGTGAATGTCCAGAAAAAATATTCTGGAAAAGGAAATGGTTTGTGGTCTCTCATCTCCAGAATTAAAAATCTGGCACATTCCTTATCTATGATCCTCGGAATTTAGAAATTCTTATAAGTCTAGATCTTTCTGCATTAAACAAAAACTGCATTCAACCTCAATAACAATGTCAACGTAACAGTAGAATTTCAGAAATGATCACGTTAGATCTACAGTCTTGCTGCAAGCAATGATAATCTGAGATTCCTATTACATTTACAATTTAAGGTCTAGGATTCCTCTAAATTACAGAGCACCGGGAGAAGCATTTAACAGATTCTAGTTCAATTTCTCAAGAAATGTAAGCTGCTGAGAATATGCACAAATGGGAATTGCAGGAGAAAGCTTCCAAAAACTTTCTTTGAGCTTAAGAGGGGTTCTTTGAACTTTATGCTAAAACATGCTTACATTTCTCTAAACCTAAGATTCTTATTTGCAGTTTTGCCTAAAGTCCCCCATAATATTATGCACTTCTTCAAACTGGCTGCATCCGCTTTGGTATCTTTTTTAAATCAACTTTTCCATAACTTGCTGGTGATGACCTGTTTGGAAAACTGCAAAGCACTATGCATTTAAAAATGATGGCCACGTTTGCATTAATATACGCAGCTTCATCCATCTAAAATTGGAGCGTCCGGTCTTATTCAGAATCGAAAAACTAAGAAGAGCAGCACATACTTACATCGTAAGAGACGAGCACTACGATAAGTGTCGAGCAATAGGCAACCACAATGAAGAGCAGGAAGAAGAGCAGTGGGTGTTGTTGACTCGCATAGAGATACTTCTCATACAAGGGATCTGTCAGCTTGCAACCTTCGCTTTCGTTAAAAAAGTATTTGCCTTTCGCTGGCATTTTAATTCCAGTCCGTCTGTACGTCTCTCCCTTCACACGAAAAGCCAAAGACTTGAACCGTGTTTTCCCAAGGAGCAAAGGCTGGGGCTTCTCACCTTCAAGCCCTTGTCAGATCACCCTGAATTCGCCACATCGGGGGAGAATCGAGTTCTGAATTAGCAACCCTTCTTATAAGGAGGAAGCCCTTTCAAAGCGCAGCATCAGTCGGAAAAGAGGGTCCCTCCTCCGCCTTCGCCGCTCGCTCCAGAGCCATGTGCTACCCACCGAGAAGTCTCTGCATCGCTTTTTTTTAGACACGGCTCTCATTTGTGCCAGTGAAAAGCAAGCTCTTGCGATGCTGCCATGTTCATTTAAGCCTCTATTCACAAGCTGTCGGCAGTTTGAGTCTGGGATGAGTCTGGGATGCAAGCTGCAAGGAAAAAAGAGAGAGAGAGCTTTAAACACACACACACACACACACACATATGTATGTAGGTATGTATATATATATATGTATGTGTGTGTGTGTGTGTGTATATATATATATATATATATATATATATATATATATATATATATATATATATATAGACAGAACTCAATCAAATAAATAAAATTTTAAGGGAGGAAAAGGTGTGTTGTTGAAATCCACAAGTCTTTAAGTTGCCAAATTTGGAACTCCCTGGTTTAGCACAAGGTGCAAACTCCTCACAAGACATTTTGCTGATCTTATTGTTTGATTAAAGACTCCAGATCTTCTCCCATATAGATAAATGTGAATGAATACTCAAAATACCCTGATTTTAGGGTATTTTAAAGAAGAGTGCCATTCTATGTATGTGTATATGTATAAGGTAAAGGTAAAGGTTCCCCCGCACATGCGTGCTAGTCGTTTCCGACTCTAGGGGCCGGTGCTCATCTCCATTTCAAAGCCGAAGAGCCAGCGCTTGTCCGAGGACGTCTCCATGGTCATGTGGCCGGCATGACTAGACGCCAAAGGTGCACGGAACGCTGTTACCTTCCCACGGTAGTGGTCCATATTTTTCTACTTGCATTTTTACATACTTTCGAACTGCTAGGTTGGCAGAAGCTGGGACGAATAACAGGCGCTCACTCTGTTACGTGGCACTCGGGATTTGACCCGTTAAACTGCCAACCTTCTGATCGACAAGCTCAGCATCCTAACCCACTGAGCCACCACGTCCCTCGTGTGTGTGTGTGTGTGTGTGTGTGTGTGTGTGTGTAATTTTTTGGGATTGTTAACAAAGAATTAAAGGGAGACTAATAATAATTAGTCTAACTAATAATTCTTTGCAATCCAAAAAATTTACACAAATATGAGCTGTCACTGTTGTGACTACAGCCTGTGGATGGCCTTGGGTTAGGCTGAAACAGGCAATAAGATTTGTCCCATGTTTGGGGCCTAGCAAGGTATTCTAAAATACTTAACAAACACTTAACATATATATACACACACACACACAAACGAGGAACCAGGATAGATCAAGGCTTCCTCCATTGAAACAAATGAGGAAGTTCTTTGGCACATAAATGTTCTAGCTAGAAATAGCTTTTTGACCTCCCTGTCTAACTACAGAAGCCCACACAGCTATTTATAGCTAAATAAAACTACAGCACCCAGTACAGGGAGTAACCTAAGTTAGTGAAACTTCTGACATTTGATTAAAAGCAAAACCTTTCCAAACTTCAGCATTAAAAGCCTTGATCATCATATAATATCTCATTGTAGTTATGAACAGCTCAGTGTCAGCAACAAATTGAGGAGATGAAAGACAAAAGACTTCTTGAATTTCTCCCTGGGGGCTTCAGCATATTAACATAGGCATAAAGAATCCACAGATGGGTCTTAGGCATCATATAAATTATATTAAATTATAGGGTTGGATGGGCTCTGGAGATTTTCTAGTCCAATCCCCTGTCCAAGGCAGGAGACCTTATACCATCCCAGAGAAATGGTTGTCCAATCGTTTCTTGAAAACCTCTAATGATGGAGTACCCACAACTCTGGAACCTAAACTGCTTCATTGATTAATCACTGTCACTATCAGGAAATTTCTCCTTTGCTCCAGGTTGAATGACTCCTTAATGAGCTTCCACCCAATGCTTCTTGTCCTGTCCTTGGAGATAACTTTCTCTTCTCTGTGAGAGCCCTCAAATACTGGAGATGTAGGAGATAACCAGGCTGAGCCTGAGGGAGGAGTCAAATGCGTCATCAGTCACGAGTCCCTGTGTGCCCACAAGAAATCTAAGTCCAACCCACCTTGAATTACTTCCTATCCTTAACTCCCTCAAATTTTCCTTGACTGTTAGTAATTCAGATTCTTGTAGAGAGCTTAAGCTTACAATAAATCTTTATACCCATTTGAAGCATGTCTGGATCTCCTGATTTTCCTGGCACTTGACAGGAAGACTATCACATCACCCCTAATCCTTCTCTTTGTTAGGCTAGACATATCTAGTTCCCTTAACCATTCATGATTCATTGCACTGTCTGGAAGGGAGCTGAAGGTCACATATGGCTTTTAAAAGAGGCACAGGACAATCAAGGGGGAAAAAGTAAATTTTGAGTTATCTTAACTATAGTTAGATTAAGGTGGCAATATCTACCTCCTTTTGGTTGATCTTCAAAAGTTAAGCAGAGTCAGTTAGTGCTTGGATAGAAGGCTATTTTTTAAAAAAATCCCATGCTGTAAACAAACTGGGAAGTCAAAATAAGAAGATAAATGCAAATTATTTCTGTACTGTTGCCAAAAGAACATTTCAATATATTAATCCAGTCATCAGAAGTTGAGTTTAGTTGAAAGGAAATTCTACCTTATCTTCAAAATAGTATCTCCCTATATTTTCATTATTTGGTGTTGGAGCCTCTGGTTAACATCTCTGCACTGGTCCATGGTTTTAAGCACTATATGTGGAACAATCCATAAGACATGGGTTCACATGTTGCACTAAACCAACTATAGCTTCCCAACCAACCTGGCTAGTTACACATACTAAGCCAAAATCAAACAAACCACAGTGCACAAATTCCGCCTTGCTATCCAATCCAATATTTATGCCGACAGATTTTTCAGCCCTCTTTTATAAATGTACTTCTCACTTTCATAATTTACATGGAAGTGTTTTCAAAAGTATTTTTAACCAAGGCAAGCTCAGTTGTATTTTAACTGCAAAAAAAAAAAAATACTGCTTGTTTTTCACCCCCAAACAGTGAAGAAATATGTGGAAAGTTTATTTGCGAATATTTTTAACTTTTCTCAAACAGAAAGCAATTACAGCTCTTTATACTGACTGTACTAACCTCCACAACTGACTTACACCTGCATGAGGCCTTAACACAAAAATAATATACTTTTCTTTCCTTGTAATAACTCAATACTAGTTCACACAATGTAGTAGCCTCAATCTTGGTTTAACAGGACGTGATTATAATGTTCACATAACACGGTATGTTATAACAAGTACATAATAGGGAGGCTTCAAACTGTGTCTTAGCATATTTGGGCAATGACTGAACACATTGAATCACCAACTACCCAACTCCAATTTCTCAGATGGTGTGGACCAGCCAATAAATGTATAATTTTCTTGGAATTAATTGTTCAAAAATCATGAAGTCAGAGGAAATAAACACCTTTCTCTCCCCTTCTGTTGAGACTGGGGATATAAACACAGAGTTCTCTTGCCTCGCAACACATATCCAGCTTTGCAGGTATCAAATTTCTTGACAAGCGTTGAGTGTCATCTCCACATCTCACTCTATTTTTCACACCAAATATTTCCTTTCTCCCAGCAGAGGTGGGCAGTTTTGCCATGATTAATCCTGACTTTGACCCACCGTGATCTCTTTACATAAGTTTCCCAATCTGGCCTCTTCATTGATTCCCTAACATTAATCAATTCAGTTAGGGGTGAAGCTAAAATGTGTGAAGAATGGTTGCAGGAATTGGGTATGTCTAGTTTAATGAAAAGAAGGACTAAGGGAGACAGGATAGCAGTCTTCCAATATTTGAGGGGCTGCCACCAAGAAGAGGGGGGGTCAACCTATTCTCCAAAGCATCTGAATGCAGGACAACGGATGGAAACGAATCAAGGAGAGAAGCAACCTGGAACTAAGGAGAAATTTCCTGACAGTGAGAAAAATCAACCAGTGGAACGACTTGCCTTCAGAAGTTGTGGGTGCTCCATCACTGGAGGCGTTATGGAATCAACTGCCGGTCGAGCTCTGGATGGCATCAGACCTCCGATCCTTCCGTCGCGGGTTGAAGACCCATTTATTTGAACTAGCGGGTCTGGCCTGATGGGGGTACTTGGGTTTTTTATTGGTTTGTTTTAGTATTCTGGTTTTAACTTGGGCATTAATTTAATTATTTTTTAATGTTTGTATTGGTGTTTATATTTATGCCCTGTGAACCGCCCTGAGTCCCTTTGGGAGAAGGGCGGTATAAAAATTTCAAAAAATTAAATTAAATTAAATTAAATTTTAAGAATGGTTAGACAGCCATTTGTCTAACATAATATAGAGTCTCCACCTTGAGCATGAGCTTGGACTAGAAGATCTCCAAGGTCCCTTCAATCTCTGCTATTCTGTTATTTATCACTCAAAGAACCAACATCTTGAAGATCAGGAATGAATCTGACAAGGGATCAAATGCAGAAACATCTGCCAAAAGTTTGGACAGATGTATTAGGTCCCTGGAAATGCCAAATATTTGCTTTAACACCTCTTTACAATCAACTTATAGAGTTTGATTGAGCCTTAAGATTGTCCAAGGGACACTCCCTGCAAATTATATAATGTATGCCACTTCTTAAATCCAAATATTTTGGGACAGAGCCCCTTTCAAAGTTTTCCCTTCAGGAAATTTAGAAGGTAAATTAAATTTAAACCTGAGAGTGTTTAAAGCACACATTCCACCCGATCAGAGAAAAAATACTATCAGTTACTGTCCTTAGTGAATTTTAGTATTGTGTTTTTTTAATAACCTGGTAATGCTGTGCCAACCAAACCCGTTTGATTAGTGTATGATTTGTAGGTGTTGTGGATACACAAAAAATGGCTTCATTTAATAACCATTGTGTTATGTGAACACAATCAAGAGGTTTCATATTTTCCAGTCACCACTTAAAATGAGAGAGAGAGAGAGAGAGAGAGAGAGAGAGAGAGAGAGAGAGAGAGAGAGAGAGAGAGAGAGAGAGAGAGAGAGAGAGAGAGATGGACACCAAAGAATCTAATATTCCACGTAGGGAAGTACAAGGCAAAAGATGAGTAGGAGAAATCAAAGAGAATTAAGAAGCTCAACTAGAATGCTCAGGAACCATCTGGAATGATCTGGAAAGTTCTGCCTCAAAGCCCAGCCCTCAAGATGGCAACCTTCGCTGCGACATTTTCACACTTCAAAGGCCAAGGTGTTCAGCCTGTTAACTTCACAATTTGTTCCAGACAAGAACAAATTTCATAACACTGATTTTCATAAGAAGGTAGCTCCAGGGTGCAACGGTGACTCTCACCACCACTTAGGTGGTGGCTGGGATTGTGCTCAAACGACACGATTAGTTCATGATAACCAAGCTCCTCATTATGGCTCATGGACAGATTTTTTCCCCTTCCAAGCCACAGCTACCTTGCACTGTAGAAATCAATATCCCAATTATTCTTTCTAAAGTTCCCAGTGACCTTTTTAAAACAGTCCCTCCTTCCAGTGTCCTTAATGCTAAGGTAGCTTTTCCTTGCAGCTATGATCTGCCGACCCTATTATGGTGCCCTGCAGAAGTATGGGACTACATTTCCCATCAGCGCCAGATAGATAGTCATGCTGGCTGGGGAATAACAGAGGCTAGAAGACTATAAATTAAGAAGAGTTTGTCTACACTATCAGATCTTCCCAATCTGGGTCCTTCAGATGAGGAATGACCACGCTGGTCATCTTACTACATTTTGTAGCAATGAGATGAATCCAGTGCCCTTGATTTGTGCTGGCTGGGAGTTGTAGTCCATCCACCAAAGCTGGATAACTCAGGGCTAAGAAAGCCAGAAATACAGTTCCCGATTCCCCCCTCTCCCCAGAGGCTTCCTGAAATAACAGGCTGCCTAAGATACTTCAGATGTTCCTCTATTGCTATTCTACATTCAAGCAACCCACAGCCTGCACACACACACACACACACACACACACACACACAGAGAGAGAGAGAGAGAGAGAGAGAGAGAGAGAGAGAGAGAGAGAGAGAGAGAGAGAGAGAACACCCCAAGATCAGCCTCAATTTTTCAGTAGCGCAATGTTTATTATTATTATTTTTGAGATAACCAAATTCACCCAGATTTGGCAGTCTGCTGAAGCTCGGAGATTTGGAAAAGCAATAGACTTGGGAAAAGACCTCCAGCTTGCAATTCTGTCCTCGCCCCATCACAAAACCCTAAAAAGCAGACCTAACAAGCAGCTCCATCCTTAATATGACCTCAGTTACATCTTCCAGCACGCCAGGTCCCTGAGGAAATGACCCTCCTTGTTCTGCATCAGTGTTTCTCAATATCAGCACGTGTGCACTTCAACTCCCAGAATCCCCCAGACACTGGTACAGGTAAGTCTTTGACTTGCAACCTTTTAGTTGCCGAAGCTCACATTCCCTAGGGACCCTGTCCACTTCCTCAAGAGCTACAGGGTCAAACCACGTGCGTTTCTAGCCATTGTTCGATTTCTTATACTGATCTAAGGGAGGCTTCCCAGTCATTCATCATTTTATTTCTCTGTTTTTAAAAGGAGCAAAACAATGATCTACTTTACCAAAATGTCCCACACGCTGCACACAGCAAAATGGAATTGGGCTATATAAAAATGGCCCAAACTTGTGTTTTTACTTGGAAACCACTGCTGGACTTTGTGCTCGAGGTTGGGGGGGAAAAATGAAACTTTGAATTTGGGTTTTACTGATTAGATAGGTTTGTTTTTATAGAAATGGGTAGCTTATACTATTACATAAAAGTAAAAAGTTAAAGATTGGTGCTGTTGTCTTAATTCTACTGCACCAAAGGGAATCAGAAATCAATGCCTTTTCTCCCCCCCTCCCCTTTTTTCCTATAATTTTCTCTTCCCCTTTCCCTCCCCTATCTTTCCTATTATTTTCTTTCGCATTTTTGCATCTTATATAATTAAAAAAAAAAGAAAGAAAAATGGCCCAAAGTAGCTGCTCCTAACAACTGCAGAACACTTATAAAAGTAGAAAGCTGCACGCCAAGACCACCTTTTTTTCTTTTTTTTCTTTTTTCTTTTTGCAAATAACTAATTTGTCGCTGGTCTTGTGTGGAAGAGAGTCTGAGAGAGAGAAAAAATAACAATAAAGCCCGCAACAGCCCCAGTATTTAAGCAGCTTTCCAGCTTGCAAAGCACACAAACTCGTCCCTCGCACAGCGATAACCGCAGGCACCAGTTCCGTAGCAACAGTTTGTGGAACCAATTTCATTTTGCCTCAAGTACATTTAATGGTTACCTAACAAAGACTCAACTGTAACTAGAGAAGCTTTTCATGTGCACCGCGGTCGTTTAGACAGAGCTGGCAAGAGAGGAGTGGGGGGGGGGAAACATGCTTCTGAGCTGAATAATGGCAACAACAGGATGTATGTATATATTACCAGCTCCGGAGCACCGTGTACCTCCTTGGTCGTCAATGCAGAAATCTTGCCTAGGTTTGCTGAAGAATAAATGCTGCTAATCCTAAAGGAGCTTACTTTGAGCCAAGCACACAAGACACAGATTTGCACCCTTATGTCTGTTCTTCTAAACGGGGTGGATGTATTCATGCAGCTGTCTTAAGGTGGGTTTGTTCTTAAGCTGATGGATGTAGTTGGTCTTCGCTCAAAACCTACTCACTGAGTTAGAAGGGACTTCCCCAGAACTACAGGCAGGCTTGCGGCCAGAACCAAGCTCAGAATTTTATGTCGCTAAGTGAGAAATTCAAGTGACTTTGATCTCGTTTTGTGACTTTTCTGGCCGCGTTTTGCGAAGAGCGTCACAGTTGCAGTTGCTAAATTAGTAATCCGGTTGGTAAGTGAAGCTGGCTTCCCCATTGACTTTGCTCGTCAGAAGGTCGCAAAAGGGGACTGCGACAGTCATAAGTATGAGCCAGTTGCCAAGCGTCTGAATTTTGATTCCCGCGACGGCGGGGATGTTGCCAACGGTCATAAGTGTGAAAAACGGGCATAAATCACTTTTTTCAGTGCCTTTGAATGGTCACTAAATGAATCAAGGACCACCTATACTTACAATCCATTTTTGAAGGGTGAAGCCACACCCACCCGCCACAGGATCATGTGATTGTCTTTTGCGTGCTTGACAACCAGCCAACATTTGCGGTTGTTTGTAGTGTAATTTTCAAAGTTTGTTGGTTTTGGTGTCTCTGACTGACGCTCTGCACTCGGACTCAAGACCACCGCACCATCCCTGAGGTCACGTGACCACGGTCAGGGTGCTTGTCCACTGGCTCACATTTATGACCGGTTGCAACCTTCTGTGGTCTTGTGGTTGTAACTTGCAGCCTTTTCTTGATGACTGCTAGCAAAAATTGCCCGTCAGGAATCTGAACTCAGTCAAAAAACAGGTAATTCTTTTAACAATTGGCTGTAAATCAGATCCACCTGGACTTATAAATAACTTAATGACTTACAATGAAATTCCGGTCCTGATTGTGGTTGTTAAGTCAAGGATTACCTGTAGTGCAACAGAATGAATTGCAGAACAGCCTGAGGACAAGATTAAATAGCGCCTGTGTGGCCTTGAACAGATGCCAACAGCTCCTATGTTCAGTTTGCCCTTGAAAAGCAACATTTAACAATAATTTGAACACACAGAACTGTAGCTCGTGAGAAAGGTCAAACCTTGGCAGATGCAGCCCCATTATTTGAATGGCATCTCAACCTGCTTAGTAACTTATTTTCCTTGGATTGTCTTTGGCAGATTATGCCAATTAATCCACCAACAACAAAAATTATCCTAAAGAGGACTTAAGTGGGAGGAAAATAAAAAGTTCTGAACGGAGATAACTTTAGAATAAAGATGGGCTGGAATGCTGTTTTAAATCATCTTTTTTTTAAAAAAAAGGCACAAAATTAAATCTATCCTATCCTATCCTTTCCTACTTCACTTTGTCTATTCTATTCTATTCTATTCTATTCTATTCTATTCTATTCTATTCTATTCTATTCTATTCTATTCTATTCTATTCTATTCTATTCCATTCCATTCCATTCCATTCCATTCTCTATTATTTTTCCTCTATACCTTCCCATCCTGTCTTCTATCTGTCCTCTATCCTATCCTATCCTACTTCACTTTGCCTATTCTACTCTACTCTACTCTACTCTACTCTACTCTACTCTACTCTACTCTACTCTACTCTACTCAACTCCATTACACTCCACTCTCATTTTTCATCTATTCCATGCCATCCTCTGTCTTCTATCTATCTTCTATCCTCTATCATCTTTCCTCTACTCCTATCCTATCCTATCCTATCCTATCCTATCCTATCCTATCCTATCCTATCCTATCCTATCCTATCCTATCCTATTTTATTCCTCAGAAAGTTCTTGTATTGTCACCTCTGTGATAACTCAGAAAAGTAGATTTAAATGAAGGAGATGTAAAGTCACCCAGAAAACCTGCATGGTTGATGGTGGGCTTGAACTTGTCCAGCAGCCTAACCATTATATTGCTCTGGCTCAGGATCCCAATTTACCTAAGCTGGTATTCTCCAGGTGCGCGGGACCTTTAAGTCCCGGAATTCTTAACCAGCATACCTGTTGCCCGTCAACTAGGATTCTTGAAACAGTAGTCCAAATACATCAAGAGGGCATCAGACTGCCGTCTGACATGGCAACCTTACTGCTTCCTGGCTCCAAATCCTCCCAACCCTACTAATACATCAATAAATCAACAAGGTTAGCCAAAAAAGAGAAGCAAAGAAAGACCCTAAATAAAATAAATAAAAATTAGGGTTTTCATATAAATCCAGCTCATATCGCCATCTGCTCCCATCTCTTTGGAAAACAGCTCTTTTGAACCGAACTCTCTTCTTGGTGACTTGGGCCTAAAATTTTGTGGGGAACACTTAAGACCTGCTTTCCCACTTCCTTCTTTGAGGCTCTCTTTACAATTTCTAAGTCTAAACTAGTTTGGGGATTTTTTTCAGTCCTTCCTTCGCTTCCTAGATCGCTTAAGGTGACTTAAGCACCACAATTAAAACTTAGTCATACTGCTGAAATGATTTGAAAAGACAGAAGAATTTACCTGTTGTGCTTCCGGGATTTCGCAAAGATCTTTTGCAGAATGGAAGCACGGTGGACCCATAGATTATAAAGTTACAAGTTATGAAGGAACAGGTGGAGGAAGGAAAAAAGTATGTCTCAAACATAGTTTAGCCTCTGCTAATCAAGGGAAGCATCAGATAAACAATTAGGAGCCACCTGTATTCTCTCAAGCTTTTTGGGGGGGGATAGCAGAAAAACATGTTTTTCAACAGAAAGTTTTGGTTCTGCTACCTTGGCCTCCAGCCAAGGGTCTGCGGCTCTGAAGAACAATTTGGTTCCAGAATTAGGCTGTCGCTCACTCTGTTCATCATGCCAGAGTCCACAATAGCCATGCCAAATACAGAAAAATGGATGTTGATTCTGTGATAAGGTAGGAAATTAAGAATCAGCTTTCCACTGAAAAGCCACACCAAGCAAGGGAACTCCCAGGGCTGATATAACACCCAAGGTACGGTTTCCTCTGATTTACGAGACCTCCGCGATAAATAAAGCAAATCAAGCCGATACAGAAGCTTCCTAGAACTCCTTCCTGCCTTGCTTAAAAATTATTTTTGCAGAAAACCAGGACTGTTGCGTCGCAAACCCAACATCAACAACAAGAGCTGTGGTGTCCTTGGTAATCTCTGAGCTTGGTGGTTTTCTTGAATACGTTTCATGACCCAACTGGGTGACATCATCAGTGCTAGAAGGGAGTAGGGTTCTAGCACTGATGATGTAGCCAATTTGGTTGTGAAACAAATGCCAGAAAACCACCAAGCTCGGAGAGTAGCAAGGACCCCAAAATTCAACCCTGAACTATAATTATTCTCCTCTTATCGGTAGCTAGAACTGCACAGATCTTCAAAGGTACACTTGCATGCCTCCCCCAAGCTTTCATCAAAGCAAACTGTACCTTTGAAGATCTGTGTAGTTGTAGCTACCGTTAAGCAGGACCTGAAAGCAGGACAAGAAGCAACGGATGGAAACTAGTCAAGGAGAGAAGCAACCTAGAACTAAGGAGAAACTTCCTGACAGTGAGAACAATTAACCAGTAGAACAACCTGCCTCCAGAGGTGGTGAATGCTCCAACACTGGAGGTTTTTAAGAAGAGACTGGACAGCCATTTGCCTGAAATGGTATAGGGTTTCCTGCCTGAGCAGGGGGTTGGACTAGATGACCTCCAAGGTCCCTTCCAACTACTTCTTCTTCTTCTTCTTCTTCTTCTTCTTCTTCTTCTTCTTCTTCTTCTTCTTCTTCTTCTTCATTATCATCATCATTATTATTATTATTACTATTATTATTATGAGAATCATTGTAGTTCAGGGTTGAATTGTAGGGTCCTTGGTGCTCTCTGAACTTGGTGGTTTTCTTGGAGACCTTTCATGACCCAACTAGGTGACATCATCAATGCTAGAACCCTCCTCCTTTCAAGCAGTGATGATGCCACCTAGTTGAGTCATGGAACGTCTGCAAGAAAAGCACCCAGCTCAGAGAGCTGCAAAACTACAAGGTTCCTTTGCTCCCCCCTGCTCCTCAGTGAAAGCCCACTTTATCTGGGATTTTGCTGTCGCTATTTTTCTGGCAGTAGCTGGAAGACATACAGAATTTCCATCCGTCTGTCTGTCCGTCCGTCCGTCGTAGGAAGTGGGTGGGGTTTATAAGCCAGACTTTGTGAGTGACCTAAGACCATTCTGACTTATTTAATGAACGAGTGAAACGGAGTTTGGCACTGTACAAATCCTTAATGAACAATGAGCAGGGATTTTAAGAAACGCACCAGCCTTATAAAAGATTTAGAAGCCAACCATTCAGGGTCGTTTGGGGGGAAAACTGGCTCTAACAGGATATTATCCAATGACACCCGATCAAGCCAAGACAAATCTCCATTCCAATAATATTTTGAAACTATTTGCGTTGCCATGCTCAACGCCTAGCTTCGATATAGCCAAGACATCTGCCTTACAGCTGGAAAGACCTTAAACCAGGGGTAGGCAACCTTGGCTCTTTTATAACGTATGGACTTCAATCCCCAGAATTCCTGAGCCAGCACAGGAATTCTGGGAGTTGAAGTCCACAAGTCATAAAAGAGCCAAGCCTGCCTACCCCTGCTTAAACTGATTGGTCCTTTTTTCCGCCCTTGCCTTGCCAAGCCATATTTCCCCTCTTTCGGGCAGTTAATCCTCGGCTTATGGCCACAACTGAGCCCAGAATTTATGTTGCTAAGCGAGAAATTTGTTAAGTGAGTTTTGCCTCATTTTATGACCTTTCTTGCCACTCTTGTTTTAAGTGAATCACTGCAGTTGATAATCTAATAACATGATTGTTAAGCCGTGATCAAAACTCAGACGCTTGGCAACTGACTCGTATTTGTGACGGTTGCAGTGTCCTGGGGTCGTGTGATCCCCTTTTGCGACCTTCTGACGAGCAAAGTCAATGGGGAAGCCAGATTTGCTTAACAATCATGTAAGTGTGAAAAACAGTCACAAGCCACTTTTTTCAGTGCCGTTGTAACTTTGAATGGTCACTAAATGGACTGTTGTAAGTCGAGGACTATCTGTACATGTATAAAATGTTTTTTTTCCTCCATTCATCATTCACAACATCGGCCAGTCTAAACTTAGACTGTAGATTCAGAGTAGACAAACTTATCCAAATGATTCACAAATTTTTTCCCCAGATTCCTTGGTTACCAACCACACCTAAGGCCTTTTATGGGCCTTGGGAAGAACAGGCACTACCCATCATCCACTGCCTGAACTGAGATGCTCTCTTGCAGGAAAACAAAGCTTCAAAATATTTGTGCTTTATTTATTTTTCCTCCCAAATACTGTTTCCACCCATTAAACTTGGTCTTTATTCCTGTGAATATACTTCTGAGTAAGTCCCAAGGAGTTACTAGTATTTCAGTGCCAGCCAAAACGGAAGATAAAAGCAGAAGCAGCTGGAATCATTTATTCCACCTTTCAATGGGCTTTTGAGAAATTCTGCATCATTAGCTGCTAAAGAAACCCAGGAATCAGCGAATGAGGTAAAAGCATTATGAAAAAGCTACAGGAGAAGAGGATTAAGCTGGGAACTCAGAAACAATGGGGAAACGTCACCGGTTTAACGTTTCAAGTTTTCCTGTCAGAACCAAAGCCAATTAAAATGTCTTGCCAGAGAAAGAAGAATAAAATCTCAGATTGTGATCCTGGATGTAAAACAAACATACGATCATAA
The DNA here is from genome assembly GCF_947247035.1 of Vipera ursinii. Taxonomy (NCBI): domain Eukaryota; kingdom Metazoa; phylum Chordata; class Lepidosauria; order Squamata; family Viperidae; genus Vipera; species Vipera ursinii. Next base: position 17,844,742 of record NC_139520.1, on the reverse strand, counting down.
GCATAGATTACTGCAGACGTGGGATGGGAGTGCCTAATGAACCTGGTTTAAATAACCATGATTTATTTAGTAAACCTGATTTGCTTGGTTCAGCTAATTTGATCACCTGTAGGAAAAGAGATGAAATTAGAACAATTAACCAGTGGAACAACCTTGCCTCCAGAAGTTGTGAATGCTCCAACATCGGAAGTTTTTAAGAAGAGACTGGACAGCCATTTGTCTGAAATGGTATAAGTAGAATTTTCCTCCAATGGGATTTTCCCATGTATTTTACCAGGAAACATACAGTAGATAGGGCAGGCTAGAAAAGTCAGTGTCCTCCTAAACATACCTAAGCACTCTGAGTTTGTTGGTGATGTCCATTTTGCTCCTCCAAGGTCCCTTCCAATACTTCTATTCTATTCTATTCTATTCTATTCTATTCTATTCTATTCTATTCTATTCTATTCTATTCTATTCTATTCTATTCTATTCTATTATTCTATTCTATTCTATTCTATTCTATTCTATTCTATTCTATTCTATTCTATTCTATTCTATTCTATTCTATTCTATTCTGAGGAAACTAGATGACAGAAAGATTCTAATTCAGAAGAGAGAGCTTATCCCAGATTAAAGACCTCATACTTTCTCTGGTTGTTGAATTCAGCCTTTCTTTCTTAACCTGCTTCACTGTAATATGTTTGATTTGGAAACAACACAGATGTGTCCTTGTTTGTGGCTTATACTCCATAGCTTGTAGTACAGTCTGCTTAATCACCATAAAACGTCATCTCTGAATTCATTAGAACATCTGGAGTTGTTTCACAAATGGAGTGATGCCATCAAAAGAAGACTAAAAGGAAGATTGATTGAAAAGTCAACTGCTATGGTCACATGGTGTACAGTGTACAGTCATACAGTATGCAAACCCAGGATGGATTTGTTTATACAAAACTGCAATGGGCTTGTTGCTTATGCAATGAATCAGCATTGTGGTTTCTGAATCATGATTTAGGATTTACAGTTATAGGAACCTGTGTATTGAATATGTCCACCCATCACGCTATGCCTTGGTTCATCTAACCATGATTGTTGTAGAAACACCGTTAGACAGATTTCTGTAACATGGTAAGCTGTAAACCATGATTTAAAAGCAACAACAGCTCTAACAAAGCCTAAGGCTTTGACTCAAGCAAACCAGGTTTTGGTTTAATATCCTGTACACCTCAGGCCTCAGTAGCTGATTTAATGCTATTTTTAGTCGCTCATTTGACTCAGTCCAAAAGCCATCGTCTCAGAACAGAAATAGCAGTAAAGTGGAGGAAAATATGTTTCATATTTTCAGAGCTGATTGATATCCTACTGTTTTTTAAAAAATCATTTCTTGAATTTAGCCCACAAATATGTAGCCCGCCATTGTAATGTAAGATCTCTTTATTTTCCATCCTACACTGATTGGACTCCACTCTTATATACATCAAAAACTTTCAGAAGTGGTGTCTTTATGAAAAATTTTGCTTTGGCTTTCATAGGAAATGTTCTGGTTTTCTCAAGGACTCTGCCACAGTTCTGAATTATAAATTAAAGATAACACATTGAAAAGCAAAAAAAGAGATCTGTCTAGTTATCAAAACAGAAAAGATAAGAATGTATCTCCGTGATGGAATTATGAAGCTGCTGGTGTCCAATCAGAAAAACGTTCCTCAGCTTTGCCGTCTTTAAGACATGTGGACTATTACAATGGTTAAGGTTAAGAAACGTTGAATCAAAATTTTTATAATTTTTATCTTCCACATTATCACTGAACCTCAGATCTGTGCATATGGTAGAGCTAATTCCTAAATATTCATTTGTATAATGGATTCGCGTGCCAACATGACAAAGGAAACTTAGTAAGATATTGGAGTGATAAAGAGAGCAGTAGAGAGGGTTGCAAAGCTCTACCAGAAGTCTTGAGTTCACACACACTAAAATAACATATTTGTTGAATAAAAACACAACCAGATGGATTTCCACAAACATACGTTTTGTCCAGCTTTGGCTTAGCATGAAGTCTGCACCTATCAACAAATGAACTGTCCCCTAACTAGCTTGCCATTTCACTCAGATATAAAGAGATGGCATAACAAAGAGTAGGAGGAAAAATGCAGACTTTTTTTAACAGATTACAGGAGAAAACATTTTGGATCCGGACCCATCATAGCTCCCCAACCAAGTTCTACATTAATTCATGACTGTACCTCTGTCATTTCTGTTTAATTGTACAAGATCAAGATCAAGTGAAGTACTAATACCACTTTACAATGCTTTGGTAAGGCCACACCTGGAATGCTGCATCCAGTTTTGGTCACCACGATGTAAAAAAGATGTCGAGACTCTAGAAAGGGTACAGAGAAGAGCAACAAAGATGATTAGGGGGCTGGAGGCTAAAACATACAGGGAACGGTTGCTGGAATTGGGTATGTGTAGTTTAAGGAAGAGAAGGGTGAGGAGTGACATGATAGCAGTGTTCCAATATCTCAGGGGCTGCCACAAAGAAGAGGGAGTCAAGCTATTCTCCAAAGCACCTGAAAGCAGGACAAGAAGCAACAGATGGAAACTAATCAAGGAGAGAAGCAACCTGGAACTAAGGAGAAATTCCCTGACAGTGAGAACAATTAACCAGTGGAACAACCTGCCTCCAGAGGTGGTGAATGCTCCAACACTGGAGGTTTTTAAGAAGAGACTGGACAGCCATTTGCCTGAAATGGTATAGGATTTCCTGCCTGAGCAGGGGGTTGGACTAGATGACCTCCAAGGTCCCTTCCAACTTTATTATTATTATTATTATTATTATGCCGCTGGGGGGGGCGAAAGCCCTAATAAGCTGGCATATACATAGAATGAAGGCTATTGCTAAGCACATTGGTTTGTGCTTAAATTGTAAGCCGCCCTGAGTCTTCGGAGAAGGGCGGGATATAAATGGGATTAAAATAAATAAAATAAATAAAATAAATATTATGTTCTTAAGTGCTCTACCAACATGATCCACTCACATTTGTCTGCGCCACATTCCGTTTTTCCGTCACAAACAAGATTTGCTAAGCTGAGGTCCTGGCAAGTAGGATGTTCTCTCCAAAAATTTGTGCTCTGTTGTCTGTCATTCCTCGTACAAAGTGAGGATAATTCACCATTCGTCCAACTTGAAAAGGCAGCATAGCACACCCTAAGAGTCCTTACAGAAAGAGAGCAAATCTTTTTAAGGAAATCCTTTGTTTTCTTAGCACCCACAATCCCTGAAGAGCAGGAGGGACCCAAAACCACATGAACATTATCTCAGGCATACTCAGGCAGGAAGCCAAGCTTGTAATGTCTGAGAGAAGCCATATCCCATTATGGACCTATGGACAAAGACCTGCATCTGAAATCTTGATTGACACTTAACCTTCAGATGCTCAGAACAGGGAAGTGGGGCAGGCAGAAAGACCGGTTGTGACATGACAATAAGGAAGAGAAGCTCAAGATGTTTTAGTCTAAAATAGCGCTGAAGAGAATACAACAGTCCTCAATTTACCGCGGTAAATGTAATGGACCCATTATAGTTGTAAAGCAAGTCATCCATGTGACTGGCTTGATTTTACGTTTTTTGCAGCAGTTGTTAAGTAAACACTGCAGTCACTAAGCAAATACTAAGTGAACCAATTATTCAACTGTGGACTAATTTTTCCTTGAATCGGATGTAAATGCCAGTTTGGGGCAAATGGTAAAATGTGGTCGCGTGAACACAGGAGGCTGCAAACGGATCAGCTGACCACCTGTTGAAACGTGGTCATGTCACTAGGAGGAAACAGCAATCAGAACTTCTGAACAAGGGATGTAAGTATCCCTTGGAGAAGTCTGTCATAATTTCAAACAGTTGCTAAGCAACCAGTCGTAAGTCAAGGACTAGCAGTACACATTCACATCACCCAAAAATAAAGCACGTGTTTTTCTTTAGATGCTCTTTTTCAAATTACAAATCTATTCAAATTTGCTAACGGGGGATCATTCACTAAAACCTATTTTACTGGCAAGCAATTCTGATGAGAGACAATTATTGTTTTTATTGATCATTGCACAGTCAGGCAGATGTTCGGACTGGATTTGACATTTTTGTCTACCTATCGAGTCCTTACCAAGGACCTGGGCTAGGCAGATGTGGATGTTTGATGGTATTACAGATCTCGTCGCAGGATGGAAGCAGTTCCTAGTAAGGCCACCTTTTGCAATAGACTGATGGCGAATTTGTCAGTGCCGATGATGGTGTTCCAGTGGTGCTCCAGTTGTTGTGGGATTGCACCCAAGGCGCCTATGACTATTGGTACCACCTTGCTTGCCTTTGCCACAGTCTTTCTATTTCTATTTGTAGGTCTTTGTATTTTATTATCCTCTCCAGTTCTTTCTCTTCTTTTCTGCTGTCTCCAGGCACTGCCACGTCCACTATCCATTATTATTATTATTATTATTGATCATTGCATAGTAAGCCAGTTGTTCAGACTGCATTTGACATTTTTGTCTACCTATCGAGTCCTTCCCAAGGACCTGGGATAGGCAGATGTGGATGTTTGATGGTATTACAGATCTCGTCGCAGGATGGAAGCTGTCCCCAGTAAGGCCGCCTTTTGCAATTGACTAATGGCGAATTTGTCAATACCTATTACTATTGGTACTACCCTTGGTTGCCTTTGCCACAGTCATTCTATTTCTATTTGTAGGTCTTTGTAGATTGTTGTTGTTGTTGTTGTTGTTGTAACAAAACACTGGAAATGTATGTCTTCAGCAGCAGCGTTTCCATGCAATGCAATGCTTGCCCACAACAAAAATTTGCAATGTTCCACTTGCCAACCCCCTGCCTCTTTAGCCAAGAAAACATTTAAGAGAAGTACAATTTCCCTTCTGTTTGTACTGAGATGTAACTGCATCTGTGTAGAGGCTTACAAAAAGGCAGAAGCTGCTCCACCAAACGGAAATGATCTTTAAAAAGGGAAATGAACCGAGTTGATGTGGAGCAGACTCCACTACAGATTTGTCAACAGATGTCACTAGCAAAAATATTTGCTACCTTGCACTCCAAGAGAAAGGGGGTATCAACAGTGAGCAAGAAAAATGCCTGAATCCTGCACAATATAATATGTTCTTCAATTGTTAATTAGGTACCCCATTTTTGCAAATACACAACGAATTCAAGGTAAATTCAATCATGGCTGTCTGAATTAACCCAACATCTCGGGTTCATACTGTACTACGAATCATAAATGAACCACAGTCTCTAGAGGAATCTGACACACCAAGCCACAAGCGTGCTAATTGCGTTTTAGTTTGTATACAGTGAAGTAAAACTGCACACACTTTGTCCTCATAGCACTTCATGAGATAGCTGAGCCAAGACAGATTAAGCCAGAGTTTGGTTTAATTGGGGTTTAGCATGCTGTGTGAAGCCAACCATGATGGTTTGCAAGACATATCAAGTAAGTATCCTCATTTAATACAACAAATATTCTACACGAAGGTGATGAAACAAGTGTTAACACAAACAAATCGCTACTGATCAAATTGCTAAAATAGTCGTGTGCTTTTGCAAGGCTGCCTTAGAAGGTGTCCCCAGACAAACACACACACACACACACACCACAAAATAATGACAGTTCCTCTTGGAGTGAAGATAAGTGCCTGTGCGTGCATATGTGGGCAGAGAAAACCAGGAAGAACTTTTGAACCAGACGCAAGGCTTACAAAAGACACGTCTGCCTTAACCACCACCACCACCCCAAAAAAAGATTGTTGCGTTCATGCCAACTTGTTTCTCCAAGGACCTCTGCCGAATGTTTTGCACAGCCCTACCATATATTAACTTGGGGAGGTTTCAATTGGCTGGTTTGTATTTTGCAGATTCCACTGGCCTATGGTTGCACATCTGAAAACGTATTTGATTTAGAGTGGCACGTGACCCTAGTCAACTACAATGAATCCATCAAATCCTGGTTAAACAAATGGTTTAAAACAATGGGTGATTTCCCACCCATGCAATGTAATTCCAGGATTCACACAGATAAGGTACAGCAGGCTTCCTTATTTTGGAGCAGGCTTTTCACCCGCTCAAGCCAAGAGGATCTACGATCATCTTTCCAAGGTAACTTAGAACGCAGCCTAGAATACTTGGATGCACCATCACTCCTGCCCTGCTGGTCTTCAACCTCCACAAACCCTCAGAAGATCTGAACTTCCGCTCATTTCTGAAAAGCCCCAATTTGGGAAGAGTCCTTCTTAAGCTACGATTTCTGGCTTCTTCAAGGAACAGAACAGAAGGTGGTAGCGCTTCTTTAAACTGAAAGCCCATCCATCCGAATCCTCAGCTGCTCCAGGGGGCAAGAGCCTTCCTCCAGATTCAACACCATCGGTGTTGACATAATACTCTTTTTGTCCACTTTAAGTCCTCCCCAAGAACTCTTTTGTTTTGGGCAGGGACCCAAGTTGTAGTACACATACGCAACATCTCCAGGAAGAGGTAGGTGTTCCAAGAAGCCACAACTCACCCTTCCCTTCCCCAGTCCTTCTGTCACCTATTAACCCTCCTACCTTCAGCAAGGACATCAAGATGGGTTAATGCACCCCCCACCCCACCCTTGACCCTTCATCAGCCCCCTCCAACTCAGGGCTGCCCCCCACCACATTCCCCAGCAAGGTAGGGACCAGGGCAGGGCCACGTCTCTTTCTCCAAGACCCCTGTCCCCAAAGGGACCGGCGCTCTTCCCCCTCCCCCCCTACCTGCAGGGCCACATCTGGGAAGCATCAAGGTGGGGAAGGAGGTGGGCGACCTTGGACCCGGCTCTTTTCCCTCGTTTTACCGCTCAGGCGGCGGAGCCCCCTCCTCACCCACCGCCCCCCACCGCTCGGCGCGTGCCGGGACCCTCCCCAAAGCGGGCGGGGGTCAGCAACGAGGGAGGCGGGAGCGGCCAGGACGCCCCTCTCCCTCTTTCTGCCCAGCCCCGCGCCGGCGATGCCCGGCCAGCCGCCCCAGAGCCTCACCTTGGCCGCTGGCGGTCCGGGCGAGAGCCGCTGCTCCTTCGCCTTCCTCCGTTTCCTCCTTCTCCTCCTCCTTTTTCTCCTTCTTCTCTTCTTCCTCCTCCTCCTCCTCCTCCTTATTCTCCTTCACCACTCCTCCTTTCTTCTCCTTCTCCTCCTCCTCCTCCT